>NW_003852398.1:2503706-2504036 GCF_000181295.1 Otolemur garnettii
TGTCCTTATCTGGAGAATGAGGCTGTGAGCACCAATTTCACAAAGTTGATGGAAGGAGCAAATAAAGTCCTGCCTTAATACTGAATAAGTAAGAAGTACCTGGCTTAAGGAAATGGTCAGCACACCTTAGTGCCCAGGGCCCCAGGTAAATCTCTGGCCTCTGGGAGGCACTATTGCCTCATGCTTTCCATGGGCTGCAGAATCCTGGGGGTTACAAGGTCCCGTACGGTTTGGGCTACTGCCTTTCTCTCCCACCTCTGGCTTGTTAAGAATGATCTGAGCCTGATTCCCTTAACTCCAAAGGAGTTGGTAACCCATCTCCCCGACAGC
>NW_003852398.1:2505191-2532885 GCF_000181295.1 Otolemur garnettii
GAGCCCCCACATCTACGTCAAAAGTGAGCCATGGGCTCTCTGCACCCCAATCTTAGGTCCCCCCAGATCTAAATAAAAGAGAGGTGCTGGGGGTTCCTGTGGCCACTGCGTTGCCTCAGGATTCAGGAGTTGGAGTCCCCGGAGCCAGAGAGCAGTTTCAGTCTGTGCTGACTCCACAGACAGGATCAAAACAGCATGAAAGAAATCAGAGAGAGAACATAGTCGGCAGGAGCTGGACTTCTAAAACCCCCTTCCGCCCCCATAGGCTTCGATATTAAAAAACCCCCTAGGAGCCTCAGACACTGTATTAATTAGTGCAACCACCCATGAAAAGTTGGGTTTGGAGCGGCATTCTTTGCCCTGTGTGAAAAACCAAGTCTAATAAACAATTGTTAAGTTGGCCTGTTGCCGCTGGTAAATTACATAGCATTAAAAAAATAATGCTTTTCATATTAGGCACTAAATAAAGGTTGGGACAGCTTTAAAACAAGATAGGGAGGGGGGAAATCAAAGAAAATATAAAAATGTTCTTTCAAGAGTTATGGGAGGTTAATAAAGTATGTCTGTTAGAGTGAGCCTACTTTGCCCCTAGCTACAGCCAAACTGGAGCCACCACAATTGGGTCTCAATAAGATAATGATATTCCTTTCTCTGCTATTAAAAGCCTCCCAGTGCAAACTTAAAATGATTTATTTAATTTAGGAAATTATGAGGTGTAACTTCAAAGCCTGAGCCGTTAGTAATGGAAAATACCAGGTTGTTTAAAATTATAATAATAATTGTTTGGAGGACTCAGGACATCAAAGTGTTTTCATCAACAAATGCAGAGGGGTCCCGAGAAGGTTGGAAGGAGTCAAAGGAGGTGGATGAGGTTTGGATTTGATTATTATGAACCTTATCAGGGCAGGATTCAGGATTCCCGCAGCCTGGTACTCTGTTCTGCTTTGAAGCTGGCTATTTTGGAAAGTAATTTTACTGCTTTTTACTTAGTTCATAAGAGGGAGGAGAAGAGTGGGTGGATGGGGGTGGGAGAGGGGATATAGTGGTCCAAGAGTTGACAGAGGGCTTTTTCTCCTTGCTGTGGCCACATTATTTCCTTCAAGAGGCCTGCAGCATCACCAGTTAGGGGACGAGAGCATTTTTGCTTACTTGGAAGGGGAAAACAGGCACAGTCAACTTCACCAACCAGGCCCTGTGATTTTGGAGAGGGAGTGTGTGTGACGTGGGTTCTTTTATAAATGAGGTTTATGCTCATTTCAAACCAAGCAGTGGAGAGGGAGTGGGGGTGGGGGAACGGCCTCTCCAACCCGTGGCAAATGAGCGGCTTTTAAAGCAAAGAATGGCCGTGGGAGTTTTCATTCGGTCAGACAAGGTTCTGCTCAAAGGCAGGGATCCTCTTTTCAGTCGGGTCAAGCAGACGTTTCACCAGTGAGCGCTCTCAGCCCAGCCTTCGCTGCCTACCTCCTGCTGCCCTGCCCCCCTCCCACCACCGCCACCCCCCTGCGTCGCCGGGGTCCAGGAGGCAGGGTTGGGAGGGAAAGGGGAGGAGGAGGGGAGGGGGCTTGGGTTGAGCTTGAGGTCCAACGCAAGCAGGAGCTGAAACCCTCAGCCAGAAACCCCTCACGGAAATTCGGGGTAGGGAACGGGGGCCAGAGAAAGACCTGTGCTCACAGGGTCTGGGTGGGGACCTGAGGGTTCCCCAGGCAGCTGCATCATTTCTGAGACAGCCCCGGCTGGGCCTACTTTTGCCAATGCTGATGCCCACCTACTCAGCTCACACTTAGGCCTGGAGTCCTCTGCCGCTGCACACAGCTCTCTGACCTTAGTGAGCCACCTCTCCGTGCCTCAGTGTCCTCAGCTATAAATGACATCAGTAATACCTCTCCAAAAGGTGTGTGACAACTAAATGAAAACACGTGCAACGAAATGCCTGCTTCTGCATTCTACAAGGGGCTCAAAAAATGTGATTTCCCCTGCTTTTGTTCCTTCTTTCCAAAAAGCAGAGCCATCTCCCTAAAAGAGTTTGGGAAGAAAGCATTGAACGTAGAGAAGGGTGAGTGAATTGGTGTGCCAGGCTTCTGACAGCTGACGCAAGGATGTCCAAAGCCTGCAGGCTGGCAACTTTGGCTTCCAGCGCAGGGCTGAGCGAGTTCTTGGTGAGTGAAGGTCCTTCTGCCTCCACAGGTTGTCAATCTAGCCTCTGAAACAAAACTCCCTGCTTGCCCGACCAAGCTTGACCGCAGCCTGGACCAGACTGCGGTGCCTGCCGAAATTTAACTTCAGGCAGGAGGCACAGAGGGAGCTTCAGAGTATGGTGACAGCGTGGCGCCCTGGACCTCTGGCTTGGTCCTCACCTCATCCACCTTGTAGCTTCGGGTGCGAATTTGAGCCTAAGCAACGCTTTTCCTGAAGTTGTTTAGGCAACTGAGGCAATGGGGATGGTGCGGAGTTGACCAGAGACCGGTCTACCCGCCAGCTGCGCAGGACGCAGCCCGGATTCTCCGAACCCGCATTCTGAATCGCGACCTCCTCCTCCCTGGGGCAAATGGAACCTTAACCCTGAACTCACATCTCTGAATGCTTCCACTCGGCTTGAGATCGCCCGAGGCTGCGGTGTCCGAGCGGCGCCGGGAAGGAAGCTCGGTGGACAGGCTAATTAGGGACCCAACTTGGCGGCGGATGACGAAACCGGGAAGGGCTTTGGCCTTTGGGAAATGCCTCGGTTCAGTGAATATGGCTGGAATATGGCTGGATTTCGGAAGGGGATTAAGAGTTGGGGCTGGAGCCTAAAAGGTCCAGGCCGGTGGCAGAGAAGTATCTTTGGGTAGGTTTGGGTCGCACGACCAAGCAGGAAGAAATCAGCCTTCAACTTAAGTAGACCCTTTGGCTTGGGTCACACTCTGTGCTAAAGTTGTGAAACTTCTTGTACAGGATGCCCGAACCCTGGCAGCCCCCGACCCGCGGGCAAATGGAGTTTCTGGTGCTCACCTCCAAAGTGCGTGCAGGCACAGTGAAAACGCGGGAGAGGAAGCACCGATCCAACAGACGCCAGGTGCCAATGTGCCGGCGCTTGGGCAGCAAGTCGTTTGCTTCCCTTCTGCCTCTGTTCCCAGGGTCCCTGGGGCTTCCCATCCGAAAATAGACCTCAAGGAGGTAACACCAGGAGCCACTGAGGATTTATTTGTGAAACAGAAGTCTGAGTTTTAGATTTTCTCCATCTCCCCACCCAACGCTATTTTATTGGTGATACCTCCAAATGCAAGGCTGACCAGCGTCTTGTATCCAGTTTCCACCCAGAGATGACTAGGAGCAAGGAGGACTTTCCCTTTCAAACATGAAATGTTTGTTCCAGGGTCCACGTCCTCTGAAGGATATAGGAATGATGAACGCATTGCGATTTGACACACTGCAGAAACAGCAGCATGCATCCACATCCCCTCTAACCACCCCACCCCCCCAAGAAGGGCCATTTAGTTGCCATCTCCCTTAGCATTCTTACCTTCAAGTTTGCTGTTTTGGTAACTGGGAGATTTCTCCCTTGGCATTCTTACCTTCAAGTTTGCTGTTTTGGTAACTGGGAGATTTCGTGTTCAAGATCGTCCCTTGATCATCTACAAACTACTTAGATTCTGGCCAAACTCTCTGCCTCATTTGTAAACTCATGTTTGGCTGTAGTTTTACTGAAAAATTGCTAACAGTAACTCCACCTCTTTTCCATGAGTAACACAAGCTACCAGAGGGAACATTGCTAAGTACTTCAGTATTATTTCAAATGACTCCTTGCCGCCACCACCACCAACCCCATCCTCAACAAAGCTTGAATCTGGCTACAACTCTTGATTTACATTTAAGTAATAAAAAATAAGAAGAAAAACCAGACCTCCCCACCCCATCTGGGTGGCATTTTGGACCTATATCCAGCTAAGAGAGAAATTCTAAAAATAATTTTGATTTTAAACAAACTTTACTGCAATAAAACAAATGTTTAATTTAATTCAGAATGAGATAAGAAATAACTCTTCAATAAAATATATAAAATTGTACAAGGCACCCTTTCAAAGGGATAAAAGTATATTGGAGGGAGGGGACAGATGGATAGGAAGTGAAATGCCAGGGAGCTAAATGGGCTGTTTGACAACACCATTTTAAGCAAGTCAAAACATGGTTTTACCCTCTGCCCCCAACATGTTAAAAAGTACAAATTTTTCTAATAAGTTTAGCACATACAATAGGTACACACACAGAGAAAGCATTTTTTTTTTCTTTCTGGATCTATTAATTGTTCGAGAATATTTAGCACACAGGTAACAGTTACAAGATACTCTCTTTGAAGAAGAAAATTACTACCCGTACCCCCAACCACCATTGCTATGTGTAAGGATGAACATACCTAGTATTTCACAGAAACCATCAATTCCTCCCAATGGGCTTTAACTTTTCACCCTCCAATTATCTGAAATGAAGTTAACAGCCTTGAGAAGAATTAGGAAGTTTTCCCATTTTCACCTTGCCCCAGGCATTCTCTGGATTCTTCTCATCCCCATTACTGATTTTAGCAGGAAAAAAAAAAAAGGCAAAAGTTCAACAATGAGGGGGGAGGGGTGAATAAGGCCAAATTTGGTAGTATCTAGTAACATTTCTTTTAATGAAAATAATGCAAAAGTGTGATGTGTTCCCTTCACATTGAAGAATGTCTCCATATCTAATACTTTCTATGTGCATTGTGTCTAACAATTATCAAAATTGCCAAAGTTTAACAAATTTTACAAACAATTTGTCTCCCCCTTTAAGAAAATATTATGGACTTAAACAGAGATGATATATAGAAAAAGTATATATAGATATATAAATTTCACTTTTCAAAATAATTTGAATTTTTACATGTGCTGTATAAAAATGTATTATATTTTATTATATATATTTATATATAAAAACCATCAGAGCCAATCTTTGTGAAAGGAGTTGGGGACATCTGGATGATTACACCAAGCAAACAGGGCTCAGTGCCTCCACCTAAAGCACAAATTTCAACTATGTTGTGTGGCCCTGTCCGCCTAGCCGCTTAGGGTGATTCATGCAGGGTTTGCAGAGCAGGAGTACTGGGCTGGTGTTGCCTTCTTGGAGAGGGAGAGGGAACCCTTTGAAACAAACATCCATCGTGGAGTCTATGGATCTGGTCTTCCTTAGGACAGGTGGTACATGCCATATCCGACTGGCGTGGCATAGAGTCCGACGGGCGGGATGGGAAGCACAGGTCTATGGAAAGGGTAGGATGCTCCATATATGGATGCTGCCTGCAGGGGTGAGCTGATGGGGAAAGGGAGACTGAAGCCGGAGGGCAGCATTGGTTTCGCAGCCATTTTCAGCTTTTCCAGTTCGGCCTCCTGCAGTCTTTTTGCCTTGGCCCGTCGGTTCTGGAACCAGATTTTGACCTGGGTCTCTGTGAGGTTCAGAGAGCTGGAGAACTCTGCACGCTCTGCAATGGAGAGGTACTGTTTCTGGCGGAACTTGCGCTCCAGAGCAAGGAGCTGAGACGTGGTAAAGGGTGTACGTGGCTTCCGATTGGTCTTGTGTTTTCTCAGGGTGCAGGTAGTAGGGCTCATATGTCCTAGAGAACAGAGAGGGAAATAGATTAGCAAAAGAAAGGGGTATTCTCTCCAGGTTGGTCCACAGGCCTTCCTTCTCAATTGAAATCACTTAGCTTTAAAAAAGGGAGGGGGTGTTACTTATATGTATACATATATTCACACATGGATATATCTTTATCCTTCAAAAAAAGTACTTGTCAAAACCATATGTGTTTGGGGGAAGGCAGGAATGGAAAAGGATCCTATTTAAACAAATAAGTTGCTTTATGTTTAAAAATGAGTCTTTTCACAAAAATTGGGGAATCTAATGATATAACAGAACTTTTTATATGAAAAACAACATTAGAAATAACAGAACATAAGTCACAAGTCAAGGGAGTAAAGTATTCTCTTAGAAAAATAAAGCTATCTTTCTTGAGTTGAATTTCTCTTGTCTGAAATAGGAGGCTGGGGTCAGGATTATCCTCACCATCCTTGGATGCTGAAATAATCACAAAGGAGAAGGAAAATGAAAAGAGTCTTAGCATTGTGAATAGCTGTTTCCCTTAGTCCTCTCTCTGAACTAGAAAAAACTGGATTGTGTCAGAATATGTATGAAGGATAATCATGCAGATAAGGTCTGTGGTAAATTAATAGCATCTTTGGACTTGGGGGCAGTCCCATGCAGTAAACAACCACACAGCTGTCATTCTATCCAGTCTACAGATTATAAAACCCGAACATCATTTTAAAGATCTGGATGTGGGATAAGTTTCTTGGCCCGGTGCTTCTGTAATATAAACTTTACTAAGACGAAGGGAAAAATTAGCTCCCCCATAAATGTAAATGTCAAGAGAAATTATGCTGCCTGTGAATTGAAAGCACGTGACGCGATGACATTTTAGTCATCTCTTTACCCATTCCATGGTTTAGGGTGAATGTGTAAATGATTAGTTTGTCAACAGAATTTAGAAGTGGAGAATAACAAGCAAAATAAAGGTATACCAAAAGCCTCCAGACTCCATATTTAAAATGGATTCAATTACAGCAAATCATAGGACAGGGCATCCTTGTGGTTCCTTGTTTTCCTCCAGGATGGTGGGAGGAGGGTAGAGCTGTGGTGATTGAATGCTAAACAATTAGTTTTCTGCGCTTGGCTTTTATGAGCTACGCTAATTTTCCAAATGTAGCCACAGCATTAACTCCAATGCACTCATCGGAGAATGTCACATTTCTTGTTTAGTTACTTTGATGGCCCAAGAAAGAGTTTACACTGCATACTTTAGGGTGACACAGCACAAGTCCCAACTGAGCCTCCGTTTCTAGCAGGAGATGGATTTGTCCTGGTGTCACATTATTAGCCATCACTTCACTTACTGAAAAATAAAAAGGTAGCAGGTTCTGTAATCAATCAAATAAAAGAAATGTGGGAGAGAGCTGGGGAAGAAATGACCCTAAAAATCTATGCTTTTGAATGTGCTAATTCTTAAGTAAGCCAGAGAGAAAGTCTACTTAATTTACAAATTAACAACACTGGTGGAGACTCTGAAGAATTCTCACCCTTTCCAAACTTGACCTGGCTCTCGGTAGGACCCAGGTGTCTCAGTTCAGATAGTAAGCTTCTAATGTATACACTTGCTGCTGACTCTACCTGGAAGTTTGAAGCATGTCTGCGCCTGAGCAGGGTAACTCCAGCTGTTCCTTCAGGTTGTATTTGAATCATGAAATCAAGGCACCAAGGATCAAATGTGTCTCAAAGCCATGAAGCTAGGAGGCTTCCTCCCTGGGCACCACTCCCCAATCTCCCCAACACTCCCTCCCCCCATTTTAAACCAGCCAGAGGAAGGATGCGATTATACAAAGCAAAATAACATTTATCCTACTTCCTCCAAATAACAAGACCAGCCCCAGGCTCCTTGCTTCGTGTTCCCGGGACCCACTGCTCCAACCAAGGGCTCCCACCACCACCACCTCTAGGCCTAAAGCACAAACAACTTTTTCTTTATGTTTTAAAATGAAACCTTTTCTAAGATCCTGTAGTTCTTTTCAAAGAATGGTCACATCCAGGGCCCAAGGTTACCATACCAAAAGCAGGAAAGCTAGAGTGCAGGGCAGGTTGACAGGGCTAGTGGTAAACTCCTCCCAGACCTCCAGGTTTAAGGATGCAGGGATTTCTGACTTCTAGACTGGACTACTCCATTAAGGCCTATATCAATGATATCCCACTGGGCACTGCCCCAGGCTTAGGAATCTACAAAGACTCAATATTTGTCAAACAAATTAAGTCTCTTAATGTTTCTGAGTTTCCTTTCTCACAGCCAATGAAATGGGTAAGCAATATGAACTCTCATCTCAGTATGGTCCCCACTACTAAATTTTAAAATTGCCCAGACCTGGGGTCTTCCACCTGGTAGGTAATCATTCTGTTTCTGAGCTTTTTTTTTTTTTTTTTAGTCAAGCCCAAACTGCCAGTTCCTCTGAACTCTGGAACATTCTCATCTGTTAACAAGAGGAGGCTCCTGCCCTAACAGGTGATCAGATAAGATAATATGGTGAAAAGTGCTGTAAAGCACTGCACAAACCAGAGTTTGAATTCTTTGAGTCCTTAATCGTTTGGCCCTTTTTGTAATAGGGCGGAGAGAGACTGCCAAATGGGATACTGACGCCTGGGTATATGGCCTGGTTTTGTTCACACAATATTGTGCATCTTGAGTTTTGACAGCTGAATGATGGAAATGGAGAAAGGGTCAGGGTAGACGATGGAGGAGAGACCGGGTAGAGAAATCTTAAAGGCCAAGAGGGAAAAGTAAAAAAAGCTATAGGGAATAACTTCTTTAAATGATAAAAGGACCTGGGTCTAACCAAATAGATGCCTGAAGGGGAAGAGAAATTATTGAGGCCTCACTTGTGAGGTACAAGTGTGAACTTCAGTGTCTCCCAAGAGAGAAAGAAAAGGTGGCCAAAAGGTACCTAACAGAGGAGGGACAGGGCTTGGGCACCAGGTCCCTGCGACTAATTTTGCGGTTTTTGGTGACCTGGGACAAGCAAGTGCAGTCCTCAGCATTCACGTCTGGAAAAGACAGTAGCCACAGGTCCCCAGCCTCTGCCCACACTTGGGGATTCTAGCAAGGATCTGGATCTGATGAACTAATGATTATGACTTTTAAACTCTCAAGCCCTAATTAAATACTGTTAATTATTTCTATAAGCCCAGCAGAGAGCCCGAGAGCGTCTGGCCCCAGCCCGCTCCCAGCGAAACTCAGAACTTCGTCAAAAAGGCGAGGGGACAACCGGGAGACATTTCTTCCCCGCGTTGGTCTGTGCCACCCTCACTTCGTGGGATCCGGCTTGTACCCCTGCGGAACCCACGAAAGAAAATGATTTCTACTCAATGTCTGATTAAGGCCAGTTAACTCATCTTTAAAATGGGGGCGCACCTCGCAGGAATTTGAGTTTTGAAAGTAGGTAAGGCGCCCGCCTTGAGTCTGGCACCCATGCCAATGCTCACTGAAAGTGGATCCCTCCTTGCTCCCTAGACAGAAACCCCTGTGGATCGTCTAAGAAGCTAAGTGGTCGGAGCGCAGGAGAGCGGTGGGAACAGACAACTGAATGGTGACCCCGTAAACACAACTGGGGTTCGCTCTTCAAGAACCACCGAGTTCGCACTTGTGTTGAACACTTGGTATAGCGAGGGATCTCGGACACACACAGCGCAGACGTTACCCAAAGGGAGTCTTGGATGCGGACGACGCGCTGAGCTCCGAGTATCGAGGGGGTCACAAATTGCTAGGCTTCCTTTCCCGGGCGTACAGCACATGCAGAAAGGCTCTCGGTACCCGCAGCGAGGAATACCCGCCCCCAGCTTCCTCCAGTATCCCTTGTCCCAGCCCCGGCGCGCACTCACTTGGCGGCGGTGAATATCTGCCGGGTTCCTGCATCCATGCCGCTCCATCTTCTGAATTTTCCGACTTAACTGAAGCGGTCTCAAAGGGCTTGACCAGCGGCCCAGGGCTGTGCGCTTCCCGGGCGCCGTGTCCGGGGAGCAGCAGTGGCCGCAGGGTGGCCGCGGCCGAGGCGCTTTCGGCCGGCAGCGGCGACGGCTCCTTGGGCGGCTTCTTGTCCGACATGAGCGCCTCCACGCTGAAGGGTAGGCTGGAGACCTTGACGCGACGCTCCTCGGCGCCCCCCTCTGCCACCCCAGGCCCGGGGCCCGGCCCAGCCACCATCGCCGGGCCCTCCTCATCGGATGAAAACAGGTCATTGCCTTGGGACGGAGAAGCCATGACTTCTCTGCCCTACGTAGCTCCCGGCGCGCGACTCCGCTGGCAACCCAGCTGCGGCGACTCCAACTTTTTGGGGGGGAGAACGGGAGGGGCGCGCTGAGAGCCGAGCCTTTCCTCCAAGGGGAAGTGGGAGACTCGGCTCAGCCAATCCGCGCCGGATAGGTCGCTGACGCCAAAGTCGCTCGTCTCCAATTGGCTCCTCCAGAAGAGACTGAGGTTTTTTTTTTTTTTTTTTCCTGTTTGAAATAAATTAGGAGTTAATTACAGGAGCAGTCAGCAGAGTTGTTATTAGGCGATCCCTCAAGGGTTATAATCACGCCGAAACTGAAAAGCCCAAGACGTAATTAAGGTCGATTATTTAAAGAGGAAGTTCTCCGAATCCCATTTCTTCTTCTTCTTTTTTTTTTGACCCCTCTTTATAAAAGGTACCCCATGCACATCCCAGTACCCCACCCCGCCAGAATACGTCTTAAAATCTGAAATAGCATTGCAGAAACATTTTTGAAGCTCTACTATGCGCCAAGTTTGAGCTCACTTTGCAATTGTAGGAGTTCGCACTAAAAAACATGCGCTAGCATCCCTGTTAAAGGAAATAATAAGTACGTGGCGCTTAGAAGACTACCCTGCCAGCGGCAATCGCTTAACGGCATTCTGTTATAACTCGTCCCCCCCGCAAAAAAAAAAAAAGAGGGCCGAGAGTGAGCCTCAGAAGTGGTTAGTTCCTGCTCTGTCCCAAACAGTTTTGAGTGGAGAATTTAAACCAATTGTCACCATCCTTTCCTCTTGAAAACAGAGCCTTCCCACTTTCACAAATTTCAAATCTGTCATGATTTCTTTTCCCTAGAACTGCCTTTCTGGGCGAGATTCAGATCCCTTTTTTTTTTTTTTAAGTCAGTGCGAATATGTGTTCCTGAATTTGTTTGAACCTGTGTTTGTCATGTGTGTTTGGATGCCAGAGTTTGCCTTGGAGGGTGATGAAGAGGGAGGAAAAGTCGCAGATAGATAACATCTAGTGCCTCTCTCACTTTGCAAATCTCAGAAATACCGGATTCCAAGTTTGCATACCCCAGGCCTGCAGTACCTTTAGGGGAAGCACATTTTTATTCATTGCCCCTGGTTTTTTTAAGGAGCATAAATATCCCCACCTCACTCCAAATTATACCCTCGGTAATTATGTCCTTAAGCCTCAGAGATGGCTGTCTCAGCCCGGGAAAGGAGAGAGCGAAATTCCAGTCGCAGAGGCCTCGATCTCTCCGCAGATCCACAAGACGCTGGGCCTTCTCTTGAAAAGTGGCTTCAAACAAACTCTTTCCAGGCTTCAGCTGCTTTTTCCTACATCGGGCGATTATCTGGAGAGGGATGAGATAAATAGGAAGTTGCCCAGCTCAGGACCTCCTTGCCTACAGCAGATGCTTGCTAAACATTCCCCAGAGCACTGGACCTTGTTTTTAATTATTTAAATGACCAAAGCTTGGAGGGCCCCCTCCAACACACAGTTCAAGAGTATTAAAAACTTGACCCCTAGACCTATAGATCCTTAAACTCTTTCCAGAGAACCTCTCTGGTGGACTACATTTCCTACAGCACAATCCTTTGCCTGGATTGAAACTGCACTGGCACGGGAGAACTGGAAAAAGTAGTATCTGAATCTTGGATGATAAAAAACGGGTCAGCACTGGCCAGTTAATTCAGTTTGATGTGGTTCTGAAAAGGTAAAAAAGTAAATATATCCTAAATACAGTCTTCTTAAACCTCTGGATCTCCCACCCCAAGAAACCCATACTTTTTTTTTTTTTAAGCCAACTGGCAGCATAGAGAAAGTTAAAAAAAAAAAAAAAAAACTATGGAAGCTATCTGAAGATGTATGCATTTTCCCCTTGAGTCATACCTAGTGATAGTTGATGTGATATGCATCTCAAATACAATACAGGTAAATCCAGATTAAGTTCTGTGCCTTCTAGATGTACAAGGCAAGGTCCAGGCTATATATTTTGGAAGCAACTCTGAAATTCGTTTAGCCCTCAGCTGCCAATGTGTACAAAAGGGTTCAACTTTCAGTTGGGCTGGTCTCAGCCAATGTTTTATAATTGTTCCTGAAAACTCATTGTTAATATTTGTCAGCTATGGGGCACACAGGATCATTCCTGGGAAAATTAAAAACAAAAATCAATACCAGTGGAGCTATTTTATTTTAATGGCTTCTCTGGGAGAGGAAAAAAACAGGTTCCCCTCACTCCTCTGGGATCCTGAAGTCCAGGGAAAGAAAATTATGAAAGTAGAAATAGGAACATTGTAGAGACAAAAGGGAAAAAAATAACTAATGTTCAAATTCAGAGTGCCAAACTCTGCCATGAACAGGAAAGATGCCCAGGGAGGCAATCAACCTCCTCCCATGTCCTCTGCCAGCTCCCTCAGATCTCTAAAGGAGTGCAGACAATTGGGGAAAGGGTCTTACTTCTTCAGGGAAAGTGCTAGAATCTCAACACAACTCTAGCCCTTTATAGGAAGTCCTGTATATGCATTTGCTGATACCTTGACGGCGTTTCCAGGACGTTTTAGTCACCTTTTTCTGGCAGCATGACCTTCGGCACTCTATGTAGTTGCCTCTACTAGCCAATTTTTTTCTTTATCTCTTAAATGCGAGATAATAATCCACACCAGAGATGGCTCTTGTGGTAATTAAATTCAATAGGCTATATAAAGTAACTGGAAGGAGTAGGGACTCAGTTTAAAAAAAAAACAAAACTATTGTTGTGTGTCAGAAGCAATAACAATTTATCGAGTGCTTTATTTCTGCCAGGTATCCAAAAATGAGGTACATCGCCCGCCTTCATGGAGTTCACAATAGATTCTTTGTAAAATTTCTGAGGCTGAGAATTTATCTCGGCCTCAAAAAGTGTCCTGATTTAGGTACATGGTCCCTTACTGAGGATTGGCTTCGACACGTAGTTCCCAGGGATGTTTAAGTAGTTTCCTTATTTGCTAGTAGAAAAGTGGGGGTTTCAATGAGAACTCAGCCACCGCGGTGCTTTAGTACCTGAACCTGTTCGGGATCTCTTTTATTTTTTCCAACTCATCGCTGCGGGTGGAGATTATTTTCCCCATTTTACAGATGAAAAGCCCAAGGCTAGGAGCAGCTAGGTACGCTGCCCAAAGGTCATGCAGGTAGACAGTGGAAGGCGGCCAGAAGCACGGCGCGAGGCCGAGGTCTCTGCGCTCAAGTCCTCAGTCTTCCACCTTCGCGCGCTCCCCGAGGCACATTACGCGGACCAGGCCCCTTCGTGGAGCAGCAGCTTAGGGCGCCGCGAGTGGGTGAGAAAACTTTCCCTGCCAACTGTGGAGTGATGCACGCAGACCACAGCGTTTGTAACCCCGAGGACCGATCGGTGTATCCCGGCGGCTAGGAGGAGGCGGGGGCGGGGCAGAGAAGGGGGCTGTAGACGGGCCTGGGCTGCGGGCAGGCGCCAGGCGCGGGGAGATGAAAGGAGGGCTCCGGGGGAAGGGGCTGCGCCGGGTGACCGGCTCCAGCCGCGCCGGGCGCCCCGCCCCCGCTGCCCGGGGCTGAGGCGGCTGCCCGCGCCGGAGCCGCGTTAATTGCTCTCGGCCCCGGCACTCAGCCTGCGCGGAGCCGGGACAACCTCGCTCCAGGAGGAATGACAATTCGCCCTAATGGGACAACCTCGCTCCCAGAGGAGTGACAATTCCTCCTAATGGGCGCTCGTTTGCGGCCTATTCTACCGAACCCGGGTATCAGAAGCGGGCAGACTCGCGGGCGCCAACATCCGCCAGGAATTCCACAACACAGCTCGTACCCGTACCCCCACCCCCAACCCAAAGCCATTCGCTGTGTGACCTCGGGCAAAAGACTGCTCCTCTCTGACTCATTTTTCTTACCTGTGGGGTGATGGGAATGGGAAAGGCCAGACCTCATAGCAGCTGGTATCCAGAGAGATCACTTCCCGAGTTACATAGCCCGGGAAGTGGGGTAGACAGGTGTTCAGGGTCACAGCCGAGGTTCTTTGGGGTCAATGCTTTGCTTGTTTAGTTCTGAACGCTCAAGCTGGTTTTCTCCAGTTCCTCAACTACTGGAGGTCCGACTGGAGATGAGGGGTGCTGGAGAGGAGGTGGCTTTGCCAGTGTCATGCAGGTTACTGAGAGTCTCCTGAAGCCTGAGCTTTGGATGGCACCCCATTTCACAGATAAGGAAGAGGAGGCACAGAGAGAAGAGACTGGCCTGAGATCAGCTGCCCCTTAGCCTAATTTGACACTGTACCCCTGGAAGAAGCCCACCACATACACATGGAGGTTAGGAGTGGAGTGGTGACAGCTGCTGCTTGTCTCTGAGGGACTCACAGCTTGGGGGGTGGGGGGTGGGGGAATGGCAGATTCTCCAGTTGTTCCTTGCCACAGCAGGTGTCAGGGTGCAGAGGGGAAGAGCTGTGGGTTCCTGCGTTCTGTAGTTTTGTGTACAAATCCAGGCCCTACTTCTTACTATTCACCATCATCACTTGGTTCAATCTAGGTTCCCCTTTTCAGAAAATGGGCTTACTAATGCCCAGCCCACAGGATTGCTTGCTGGTGAGGACTAGGTGGGAGAACTTACCAAAAACAAGTAGCACAGAGTGTGGCTGTAGCAGGTGCTGACATCAAAGAGAGCTCTGCCTCAAATCTCATAGATCTATGCTGGCTTTAACTAGGGTTGGACCACTGATTTCCTGTGGAATTCTGGAGAAATCACTCACTTTTATGCCCTCATTTGCACCATGGGAGTACCTAGTATTCAGTAAATGCTGGATGTTATTCTTGTGTTAAATCATTATTGATATTATTTGCTACTTCCCTTTCCAATAGATATTTCTGGCAGCAGATATATCTGAGGTCCAGTGATTGAATGTTGGATGATTTGAGGCGTGAAAACGTAGCTTTTTTGAGCCTCAATTGTTTTTCCCCCTCTGTAAAATGGGAATACTCATCTGTTGAGAAGGAAGCAGATTGGCACCTGTGTAGTGAGAAGTAGGGTTAAGGGAAGAAGAATTGATTTAGACAAACAGCAGGGAATATCTCCTGTCTCCTTGCCTTGGGCACAGCTTGCTGGCATCTTCCCAGCTTTGCCTGCACTGGAGGAAAGTTCCCACGAGCAGTGCCTAGGCTCTGATTTGTCTTCAGAAAAAGACCCAAAGGACTCCCTAGAAGAAGCAGTTCCCGGAAGCTGGGTGGCTGCAGCTCTAGGGAACCAGTCCAGTCATCCAGGACAGCACCTAGGGGATCTTGCTCTGCCTCTCACAAAACTCACCCCTCCCCTCCCCCTTCAGTTTGCCCATCTGTAAAACCAGAATAACCACCCACATGGGGCTGCTCTGGGATGAGGTTTTAATCAGGCTTCAATAACTGTCAGCTCCCTCCCTCGTATTCCTCCAGCAATCCTGTGAAGTAGGGGCCTTTATTCTTCCAGAAGGAGAAAAGTAAGAGTTTCTCACAGCTAGTAAATACCTAACAGAGATTTGAATCAGGATTTTGGCTGATCCTAAAATGTATGTATTTTGCCTTCGGCAGCAGTTGATATAAATGTGGGAGGGGATGCATCTGGAATTGTTCACAGCAGTGAAGCCGCTAGTATTTCCATTTTCTTCTGACTTGACAGATGGGCTGTTGAGTCTTGGGATGGGCTGAGTGACTAGCAGGGCAGACAGGAAAGGGGCACCCTGGATTAGGGATTCAGCAGGAATTTGAAGTCTCTCTTACTTGGTGGCCTCCAAGTTGTTTCAGCTTCAAAACATAGTAGACTGGGCAAGAGGTACCAGGGGAGAAAGGAAGTTTAAGGAGTTACTTAATAGATACATATTTTAAATTAAGGAAAACAGAATCTGTTCTAGCAGTTTCATCCCCTCCCCTAGTCACCTGTGGGGAAAGAGCAAGATTTGCTTTATCTGAAGGATGAGGATAATTAGAAGCAATTATTCCAAACTTTGCTAGTCATTTGGGGGGAAGGAGTTAGGGGCATTAGAGCTGGGCTCCAGCTTGTGCCAGTCTTGGGAGAAGGCATCTGGTCAAATGGGCAGGAAGACCTCTCCCTGGTTAAGGAGAAAACTCTGCCTCTTAGCTTTACAAATCATTGCAAATGCTTTCACACCCAAAACCTCACTAGCTACTGGGATGGCATGAATCTCCTGTCCCCCCATCCCTCTGTGCCTCTACCCCTTCCTGTCTGTCACCCATTCTACTGCAGAGGTAATGGTAGCTCAGAGAGGGGCCACCATTTACCAGAAGATACAGGGGAAATTGGGCAGGAAAGTATAGCATGTCAACCAGCCAGAGAGATGCCCTAAGCCTTTTACCTGCCGTCCTCCAGGGTCCTCTGATGAAAATATGCCTCTCAGGGCCCGGATCCACAGACATCCACCTGCATAAGGGGCCCCTGGAGTTTGTCGTGTGTCCACTGCACTGAATCCAGTGCCCAGAGGAGCCCCTGGCATGGTGAGGGCCTCAGTAAATATTAGCTGACTAAATGAATAAATCCATGTGGTGGCTGAGACTGCAGAAACAACTCACTGGAAGGTTCCCTTCTCAGAGATTTTGGAGTGAACCTTGAATTGTAAGGGTTGGTCTCACAATTATAACTAATGCTGGATCCACTGGAAGAAGGGGTAGAATTTTAAGCTGTCCCCTGGGCAAAACTGAGAGTGCTCATTCTGCCCTAGAATCAGAAAGTCACTAGACTTCAATTAATTATTACATTTCTCTCTAATGAGTTACCCATTTCACAGGAGGAGAAAGAGCTGGGGAGGTTGTGGCTGTCCAACGTCAGGCACCAACAAAGTAACCCAGGCAGCATTTAACTTCAGGCAACTCTGATTCCAAACCCGAAACTGGTTTATCTTCATCATCCTGCAAATGGAATTTCTCTTGTCCCTGGCTTAAATCAGCCAGAGGAATTCAGCATCACACTGTTGTGTTTGCCCACTCACTTTAGAAATATCTTAATCTTGCTGCATTTCCAGATTTTCTATAAAAGGCTTTGTTTCTACCATGAAAAAAAAAAGACTCAAATGTATTTAGGAAAATATAAAATGATAGTTTGACCTTCCTCCTAGTAACAGCAGTTGATACTTAGTGAGTACTGAGTATGTACCCAGGCAGCACTGTTCTAAATACAAGGTATGTACTAATTCATTTAATCCTCACAACAAGCCTATTTGGTAGAGCCTATCGTTATTTTCATTTTATTGAATGGTCTGATTCACATACACAAAAAATCAAGATAATAATATCTCTTTTTAATTCTATATTTGTAAAGATCAAAGATTATTCTCCTCATCCTCTACCCACCCTCTGAGCCTAGGAAAGCCAAGTCACCAACACATATAGGCAAAAGAAATTAGAGCTAGGGATAGAATTTTATACAAGGGGCATTGTAATATCTTTGTGATTTCTTTTTCTTTCTTTCTTTTCTTTTTTTTGAGACAGGGTCTCACTCTGTAATACTAAGTTGAGTACCATGACGTCATAACTCACAGCAACCTCAAACTCCTGGATACAAGTGATTCTCTTGCCTCAGCCTCCCAAGTAGCTGAGACTACGGGCACCCACCGTGATGCCTGGCTAGTTTTTCTAGTTTTAGTAGAGGTGGGGTCTGGCTCTTGCTCAGGCTGGTCTGGAACTCTGCCGAAGCTCAACCAATCCACCTGATTCTGCCTCTTAAAGTGCTAGGATTATAGGCATGAGATACTGCACCCAGCCTTCACAATTTTATGAGATCCCACAAACTTTAAATATACTTAGGCCTTCCTCAAAATAGTCATATTTGTTCCTAAATTGAATACCTCGTATATATCTTGTAACTCGATAAAAGTGGGACCTTTTTTGCCACCTTTCCACAGCTCATGGCTTTTTGCAAATGAATTTTCAAGTCTTTGGATGGAGACTGGGAGAGTGAAGGGGAAAAGACCTAGATCTCAGCCAAGAAGCAAGGGTATAAACCCCGCATGTCATTTGCTGGGAGACGCTGAACAGATCCTTCTTTCTGGGTCCCTCATCTCCCTCACTGGTAAAATGAGAGGGTTAGTTGCATTTTGCATCTCTTCTAGTTCTGTAATTTATGATAAAGGAGTGAATGAAAAGTTCAGCTGCTTGAACCATCTACCACCCAGGCAGACTGTGTTTGCCAGGAAGGTGAAGTTGGGTAGGAAGTCAGGCTGGGCAGCTTGAAATACCAATTTTGTCCTGTGACAGCTGTGTGTCCTGGTTCAACTCCTCCCCCTTCTCTCAGCAGAGCCTCATTTTTGCCCATCAGAAAATGAGGGCTACTAATCCCTATTTCACAAGCTTAGGGATAATGGATATAAAAATGCAAGGACCACAGTTGTCCCCTCCTGTTTCTCCTTGCAGCTATTCCATATGAAAAAGGAGCAAAGTTTTGACTCAGCAGATGAAAGGAAAGCTGGTGGATCATTGTTAATGATACAATTAGAGCAAATGCTGTTGGTGTGGGTGATCTTGATGTGGATAATCGCAGAGAGGCTTATGAGAATTTGGCTTGCTAAAATTCCTTGGGCTTTTGGGCAACATAAGAAAGCTTTGCCCAAGTGGTGACACAGTTCTTCCCAGAGAAATGATTTTGGAGAGTCCCTGGATCAGGCATGAAGTAACATCTAAGCACAGAACAACAAAGTGATTCTATTTTGAATGATCGGTTAATCCTTCCATTATACTCAGGAGACTGTCTTAGTATAACTTTAACACCTTGACAATGATCAATCACCACCTGTCCCTGTGGACAAAGAGCCTGGCTTCAATCTTCACTAGGCCACAGCATCTAACTAGAAAATAACACAGTGTTCTCTTCATTCATTCATTTTCAGAGTTAACCCACCTTGGGTTGTTAAGTAATACTGTAACACAAATTTCACTTTGTAGATCCCTTCTCGGGTTTTCAAACAAGAATTTATTTGAAGTTAAACATTAATGAAATAATAGCACTGTTGGTACTGGGATAAGGACAACAATCATAATGATTGTTCTCAGACAAGAGAACAATCATCTAGGTGGGTGCCTGAAATTTGGGTTATCAGTAATTTACAGGAGAGAACACTGCATTTCTAGCAGCGGGAAATCTGGTTGGAATCCTGCTCCACCTCCTTCTAGCTGGGTGGCCTTGGGCAAGTCACTTCCCTTCTCTGAACCTTGGATCACTTATCTGGAAAACTAGAAGGATGGTGATCATTCTGACCTCCTAGGTTTGTAGGAGGAATTTACTACAGAGATAATAGAGAGCCACATTATTATTATTATGACAGAGATAAGAGAGGGCCAAAACATTTGCTGGGATGCATGGAGTTGTCAGTATTATTAGTAAACAATGAATAGAAGAATTTGGTCAAAACACTACCTTATTTATTCTGGACTTGATTATCTACTAGCTGAGTAGTAATTGCAAAAGAGGTGAATTCTTTCTCTCTCTCTTTTTTTTATTTGAGATAGGGTCTCACTATGTTTCTCTGTCAGGCGGGCTGGAGTGCAGCACCACAATCCCAGCTCACTGCAACCTCCAACTCCTGGGCTCAAGCAACCCCTCTGCCTCAGCCTCCCAAGTAGTTGGGACAACAGGGGCACAACCATTCTCAGAAAATTCTTTTTTAAAAATATTTTTGGAGATGGAGTCTTGCTATGTTGTTCAGGCTGGTCATGAACTCTTGGCATAAAACAACCATTCCGCCTCAGCTTCCCAAAATGCTGAGACTACAGGTGTGAGCCACTGTGCCTGGCAAGAATGTCTGTGAAAGCAGAGTTCTGTTTAAAAATCTCTTACCCTTTGTTTCACTGGCTTATCTTCAGTATCTGGAAATGTACACTGCCATTTCCCAAGCAGACAATTTTATAATATCCATAGAACATCTCTGTAGGCAAAATTAAGATGCAGGTGAATTGCAAATAAGGCAGAAAAGTCTTTTCACTTATCCTTTTTATAAATGATTAAACAAAAACATCGCTTGGTGTGCCCTTTTTTTCCTTCCTTTCTTCCTCCCTGCCTATGTCCCTCCTTCTTTCTTTCGGGTGCTAGACTGGCATTAGTAACTCTGCAATGCAGAAATTACCCCAACAAGCTCTTACCCTGAAGAATCTCCCACTCCAGTGAAAAGACAGACTTATCAACTACCAGTTAACCAATATCAATATCAAAAGGACTGCCCCAAAGCCAGTTTTATCCCTCAGATCTCCTTTCACTCTCATGGTATTGGCCAGAAGACAGTTCACTAAACATTTTCATAAGTTGCCAACAGTTAAAAATCAGGGGACCCTACAGAAATCTGGAATTCTGGCTTCTCTGCATCAGTCTGCAGGTGAGTGGCCCTAAGTGTGTTTCCTAGGGCAGGTCCCCTTTAAGATATCTGTGGACTTCAGTTACCACCAGCCAGGCATTGGTTAGGGCAGCCCCAGCCTGACCTGAGATGCCAGAGAAGGTAGTGCCAGACTGCACAGGGGATACGGATGACACCTGGGAGATGAGGAAAGGCTGTTTGAGGGAGGTGGCATTTGGGTTGATCTTTGAGAGATTATGCCAGGTTGAGGAGAAGATGGTTCCAGGCAAAGGGGGAAGCATGTGAAAAGTATAAGAATTGAAATGACTTGATCATTTGAGTACCAAGAGCAGTGCAAAAAGTAGGGTGCACATAGGTTGTGGAGGACTAGAAAGAAGGTGGGGTGCCAGGCCTTTGAGAGCCACGGTGAGACAGTCAAAGGAGTTTTTCTTTTTCTCTTTCCTTCCCTTATCTGCTCTTCTCTTTTCTGTTCTTCTTTCTTTTTTTTCATCCTCTCTGTCACCTTGTCTTGAGTGCCTCTTTATGAATTTCAAAAGCGATAGGTATTCACCATGGCTAGTGAAACAAATCAAAGAAATGTAAGCAGTTAATAATCTCTCTCATGCTTTCTCCATTCTGCCAACCAACATAACTAGTAGTAACCAGCTCACATGCGCCCTTAGACACTTGTATCTACATTCAAACACAAAATAGCAGATATAAAAACAGAAATGTGGCACTTGTGTGTTTGTGTGCCTGTGTGTGTGACATGTGACTATCTGTCTAGCTATGCGGTTTGCTTTCCTTGCTTTATTCATATCTTAGACATCTCATCATGTCGAGAGATGTAAACCTAATCCATTCACTTGAAATCCCATAGTAGGCACTTGTTATAAGTCATTTAACCATTTTCTTATTGATGGACGCTTTTTGGGGGGGGGGGTCCAAATTGTTACTTCTACCAAGTCTTGGGAGAAAAATAAAACTTTGCAAACCTTCATACTTGCACTCTAATTGTAAAGGTTTAATTTCTAAAACTGAGATAGCTAGAGCCAAGTGTGTGTATTTTTTACCTACATGGACGTTGCCATCATCAGATTGCAGACTGTTTTCTAAAAGCCCCGTTCCAGCGCGTTTTCCCACCAGCAGCATCCAGTTCTCCCTCACTTTGCCGGCACTGGGGATTATTCCTCTGTTCTAACTTCTGCCATGGGATAGTTCTGACAGGGTGGTTTAAGTGGCCATACACAGTAGTGGCCAGACACTCCAAGCCTCCTCCTATCCTCAGAGCTCAATTTCAACAGCCTCGCTCATCTAGAGTCCTGGGCTGAAGCAGTGGGCCACTTGGAGCAGAAGTACTGAGGTGCCGGGTGAAGAGGCAGGGCAAGGCGGGAAGAGTGGGTAGATGCACTTCCATGCAAGGCAAGCCTTAGAGAGGATGGTGCCTTCACATGCATCTTGATAATCAGCAGCACTGTTTCCTTTAATTCTCACTAATTTGCTTTTTACATAGCATTTGGCAACAGGAGTGTTAGAAGCAACAACAGCAACTAAATTCCAAGACTTGGATTCCTAGGAAAGGGGTAGTAGGCCAGGCTGCTGAGATTGGGGTTGGAATTCCCATTCTGCTCAGGTGGAGCCCTCGGGTGTTTCTTTCCAGCTCTCTTTGCCCCTCTATTTTTGCTCTGAAGCTCTCCTTATTCTTTTGGCTCAATTTTCCTTCCCAATCTCTGGAATTGAACAACAGACTTATTTCCTCCTAGGCGCCTGAAATGGCTTTTGAGGCTCCTGGGAAGACCTGAACCCAAGCATTGGGCGATCTCATTCTGAAAGATTTCTCCAGACTCTGCAGGAAGCTGAGGCAGCCCTTCAGGGCCTTTGGAGAACGAGAGATTGTCATCAGTACAGGACAATCTGTCCAGCCATGTGTTTGCTCAGCTCTTAAATGGTCCAAGAGAGTATAGTAGGTTTCCCTGACAATGGGTCCATATGACTTTGTAATTAGTTCCATTCTCCACAGAGCAGAACATCGGCAGTTCAGGACTAATTATTGATATTTCTATCCTTGGCATGACCTCATAACTCATTCTTGAGCAGTCACGTGCATCTCCAAGCTCATGAGTATCAAATAGAAGAATTTAACAATCCTGGGCATTAAAATGAGAGAGGTGGCATGAAAATTAATTACCTATTCTGGCTACAACAATAGATCTTCAAATCAAACACACCCAGGTCTTTTCTTGGAAGAAGCAGCAGACTTCGTCTGCTAGTTCATCAGCTCTGACTTGGACATCACTGCTGGGGAGTGGGTGGAGAGTACAGGCTTCCAAGTCATATTGAAATGTGAGTCTGTGTGACCCTGAGCCAACCACTTAACCTCTCTGGTCCTCAATTTCCTTATCTTTAGAATGACAGGTAGTAACACTGACCTTGAAGAATTGCTAGGAGTACTGGTAATGAGCTAAAACAAGCACCTGTTTCTTCTTGGCAACTAGCAGGACTTAATAAACAGAAGTGAGAGTTTTTGAAAACCATTGACTGAAATGACTAACAGAGAGCAGCTGACTATTTGAGGAGGAGGAGGGGTGATGGGAATTGTTTCCCGGCTCCCACCCCGCTCCATTTCTGAGGCTGGCTATTGGTTACCTAGGTGATGCTGCACAATGCAAACCGTGTGCCGGCTAGAGCTGTGCTTATGTGCGGGGCGCGTGATGAAGCCAACTTGGCCATGTGTTGACACCAGCAATAAGTCAGCTCTTGCTACTGGCAGAGGTTGTTGGGGCAAGAGACTAAGCTCCCACGGTGAAAGGGAGCTCAAAACCAGTTGGTAGAATACTGAAAATAAGCAATAAATAATTTTCTAAAAAATAATTTAATTTTGACATACCAAAAGAATAAAACTAAAAGACAAAAACTGGTTGGTGTCAGGAGGTGGGGTGCGGTTCTCAGATTTGTTTATAAAACATGCTAAAAAATAAATCAATAAAGGCAAATCAGAGAAGGAGCCCAGAGTGTTTCTTGGGCTCACCTCCTCTGTTTTCCATGGAGCATGTTTTCCATTATAAGGGGAAACGCAGGCCACACATGGGCTGAAAGAGAATATGCAGACGGGAAAGTAATTGGGGGTGCCAGGGTCATGGGATAAGTCTCTGAGTTTGTTTGCAAAACATTTTTGAGTGTTCTATTACTTTTACAATTAAAGAAAAAGTTTTAAAAACCAACTCAAAGTTGAACTTAGCTGGAACTTACTTATTCCGTTGTTGTGATTTCCTGTTGGATGTGTCCTTGCATTTACTCCAGGAAGGGATCCTGGTACTCTTTATTTTTATGCATCTATTTTTCTGCAGTCCATTTCATATTCATTCTATATAGTCAGGCTTAGTTAGAACCTAGGCACTGGTTTCACAAAGGGTTGTCTTGCTGGAGGGTTGTAACATACGGAGGAGGAAAGGTGTAAAGACACCGTGCCACCAACTCACAGCCTTGACTTTCTCTTTTCTAGTGATAGATGGAGAAACTGAGGCTCGCGGAAGCAAGCTGTTTGCCCACGCTTAATCAGAGACTGTCAGGGCGAAGGAAGTTCCAAACTTCGGTCTTCTAAACTGAAGTCTTATTCGAACACCGTAACTGCAGCCAAAAATAATTCCCCTTTTTTGGAAAATGCCTCCTTCTACAGAGTCTCCCAGGCAACATGGGGGCCAAGACGGCGATACTTACACCTTTGCCTCAAACATGAAACTAAGGGGCCCTCTAACAGCTTGCAAAGGGGGCCAACATATAAAAATATCACTGCTACTCTGAGCCTTAGTCAACCAAGCATTTTCATTGTTACGAAAAGCCAAGTGTGAAAAAAATGATCTGGAGAGAAAACAAATAAAGATCTGAGAGGGAAAGCCAAAATTTCTCATTATCAACAACACTGCTTCTCTGGATAAATATTTACCTAATCCAGTTCTTCTTCCCTTTCTCCCTCCTTCTTTGACAGGAATGCTTCTCCGTCTCAGCAGCCACAGTGGCCCTGCTGGAACAGACGACGTTCAATGTTTCCATCATAAGGCATGTTTTTCTGGGGTTTATTACTCAGCTGTAAAAATGTGCTCTAGGCAAAAACTTGGCGCATTAAGTCTCATCTCAGAGGTAATTGGTAGGGATTTTTTTAAAACCTTTTTTTTTTTTTTTATACAGACAATCTTGGAAAGAGAAACAAAAAGGTCAAGAATTTACTGCTGGAAACTATGGGTTTGGCCCTCGTGGGTTTTCCTCTTTGGTTTGGTTTGTTCTGTATTATTTTCGGTTTCCTCTAACCATATATTTGGAGGCCAAGTTACAGAGGCTATAATCCCAGACATTCCTTTATTCTTCCTTCAACAAATATTTACCGAGTGCCTACTGTGTACCAGACACCGTTCTAGGCTCTGTAGATAAAGGAACAGACAAAAACACCCATGCGGACTAGGTTCTCATAGGGCCGACATGTATGCACATTCACACACAAACCCCACATACTAACAGACCAAGGGAAACTTCAATCTGCAGTTGGTGGTTGGAGTGGAGAGAAAACAGTAGAGGGTGGGGGTATCAGTGTTCTCGCTTTAGACAAGCTACGTTGGGAGGGCCCTCCAAGAAGGGGACATTTACTCCAACACCTTAAGGGTAGCAGAAGCCACATGCTTATGCCTGGAGAGGAGAGGTGTTGGGAAGAAAGGAAGACTTGTGTGAAGGCTGGAAAAAACACGACATGTTTGAGAACACAAAGAAGGCCTCCCTTCCAGACTGCATTGAACTGACGGTGGGCAAGATAAGATTGGATGCCAGGGCTGGGAACAGCCTAGGAGGAGCACACAGAGAGATTTCAGCATGGATTTCCAACATCAGAGGCATCACATAGAAGTATTAAGCAATTTTGGGCATCTCAGTCTACTTAAAGAGCAAAGGGAAGCCAGGGAAGGCTTCTCTGTAGGACATACAATGGCATAACTCTATTCCTGGAAGATCTTTCTGGCCAGTTTGTGGAGGATGGATGGGAGGCATGCAATTTGAGGCATGGGGAGACCACTTGGCAGGTTGCTGTGGTGTCCAGGCTGTGAGCTCTTGGTAGGATGCGAGCAGGACCAAGAAAGCAGCAGTGGAGATGGAGGGAAGGGCATGGCTTCAAGGATGGTTTAAGAGAACTGGACATGGCCTGCTGGTGGAGGGCCAGGAAAGGAGTGAGGCTGACCCAAGGTGTCTTACAGTAGTCATGGCCAAATGTGGTGCCACGATCTGAGGTAGGGAAGGGGAGGGAGAGGAGTTATGAATGATGTCTTGGTTTCCCACCTGGCCAGTGGACTGCTCTGCTGCTGACTCACACCAAGAAGAGTAGTTTGGGATATAGCACAGCCCCGCGGCCCAGACTTCACAATCATCCTGTCTGGGTCCAGTCCCAGCTCTAGCATCCTCCAGCTGGGCAGCCCTGGGTAAGTTACTTTGACTTTCTCAGTTTCCTCATCTAAACAGTGGGAATAGTAACAGAACCTGTCTCATAGGTTGTTGCGGGAGGTGCCTGTGGCTCAGTGAGTAAGGCGCCAGCCCCATATACCGAGGGTGGCGGGTTCAAACCCAGCCCCGGCCAAACTGCAACAAAAAATAGCCAGGCGCTGTGGTGGGCACCTGTAGTCCCAGCTACTTGGGAGGCTGAGGCAGAAGAATTGCCTAAGCCCAGGAGTTGGAAGTTGCTGGAGCGACTCCACTGCACTCTACCGAGCGTGAAAAAGTGAGACTCTGTCTCTACAAAAAAAAACAAAAAAACAAAAAAAAAAACCTCATAGGTTGTTGCGAGGGTCAGATGAGTTCGTCAGTGTGAGTCAGTCAATCAGAATAGTACCTGCTTTGGTTATCTCCAGGTAGAATTCAGTGTTGGACACATGTTGATGGAATCACTCAGTCAACAAGTACTTATGGCACGCTTGTCCTCATGGGCCATTAGATCAATAGATCAATGGTACTACACTGTGACAAGTGCTACTGGAGAAAGGGACAGGGATGTCAGAGAGAATAGCAAAGGGAAGAGAAATCAGATTCCAGTGGGTGCTCAGGGAGGATACTCTGGGGACATCGCCTATCAGTAGGTTTCAGCAAGGAGAAGATTGTGTGTGTCTAGGGGTGTACGGGCTGGGATCATTCCAAATCTAGGGAACAGGAGAGGCCCCAAGTTGAACTAGATGTTGTGCGTTTGGAGCTGATCAAACAAGGGGGAGCCTAGTGGGATGGTGGCAGGTCCAGATGGCCAGGGCCTCTTGACAAGAGGTCTGAAGTTAAAGATTTATTCCCCATGGCAGGGAGACATGAACGAAATGTTTCAGGTGGAGAGACAGAAAGTGTGACATATTTTTAAGCCCCCACTTTGGATGCTAGGTGAGACTGGATAGGAATGTATTGGGAGACAGGGTGGGCAGCACCAGTGGGTTCAGAAAAACCATGTGTGAGAAAGAAGGAGGCTACAGTTCTGGCGGGAAACAGCAGCTTGGAAGAAGGAGAGTACGCAGGTAGAAAGAAATAAATACACCTATGAAAATTTGGAAGGTGAAATCAACTTCTTCTCCACAAGATAGCCATAATGTTCATTATAAATACAAATTCGATTGCTTTTATAGTGGTCAAAACCCCTTCTGCAATGCTCTTACCGTAACGCCCATATTTCTTGCCCAGGCTGCCTGGTCACTCCATTCTCCCCTGTGGTATGTGGCCCTCCCCTGCCTCCTGCCATCTGTGCCCCAGGGAGCTTTGCCTTACTTCTTCCTTCCGCAGGGCCTTTGCACATGCTGCTTTACTCTCCCTGAAACTCCCTCACCTGCCTCCCCCTTCTGATGTCAATCGTAGTCCCCTCCTCACTAGCTGGGGATCTAAATGCGCTCACTGCAGTTGTTCAAATGAAAAGTTGGGTCAGGCCTTAACATGCCTAAGTAAGCAGAGCATACAAAAGAATATTTAGTATTTTTTTAAAGATTTATTGTTATGATTGATTTATTTTATTGATACATAACAGATGTACATATGTTTGGAATACATGTGATAATTTGATACATCCCTATAATCAAGTAAGGGTAACTGGAAATCTCGTACCTTTTTTTTTTTTTGAGACAGAGTCTCTCTACTCACCTTGGTAGAGTACCGTGGCGTCACACCTCACAGCAACCTCAAACTCTTGAGCTCAAGCAATTCTCTTGCCTCAGCCTCCCAAGTAGCTGGGACTACAGGTGCCCGCCACAACACCTGGCTATTTTTTGTTGCAGTTGTCATTCGTTGTTTAACTGGCCTGGGCCGGGTTCGAACCCACCACCCTCGTTTTATGTAGCTGGTTCTGTAACCACTGTGCTATGGGCGCCAAGCCAAAAATCTAGTGCCTTAAGTATTTTTTTTTCTTTAACATTACAATTATTCTGGCTCGGCGCCTGTAGCTCAACCGGCTAAGATGCCAGCCACATACACCTAAGGTGGCGGGTTCGAATCCAGCCTGGACTCGCCAAACAACAATGACGGCTGCAACCAAAAAATAGCCAGGCATTGTGGC
>NW_003852398.1:2532923-2551523 GCF_000181295.1 Otolemur garnettii
ACTCGCTTGAGCCCAGGAGTTGGAGGTTGCTGTGAGCTGTAATGCCACGGCACTCTACCCAGGGGGACAGCTTGAGGCTCTGTCTCAAAAAAAAAATTACAATTATTCTCTTCTAGCTATTTTGAAATGTAGTGTTAACTGTAGTCACTCTTCTCTCTATAGAATATCAGGTTTTATTTCTTCTGATTGTATATTTGCAACTGTTAATCAGCCTATCTTCATGTCTCCCTCTCCACTACCCTTCCTGGCCTCTAGTAACCATCACTCTACTTTCTATTTCAGGAGACCCACAGTTCTAGCTCCTACATATGAGTCAGAACCATTTGACATTTGTTTTTCTGTGCCTGGCTTATTTCACTTAACAGAATGATTTCCAGTTCCATCCATTTCATTACAAATGACAGGATTTCTTTTTTTCTGTGTGTGTGGCTAAATAATACTCTGTTGTGTATACAACTGCCACATTTTCTTGATCCATTCATCCATTGATGGGCACTTAGCTCAATTCCATATCTTGGCTTTTGCGAATAGTGTTGCAATAAACATGGGAGTGCAGGTATCTTTCAAAATGTGAATTTCCTTTCTTTCAGATACATACCCAGTAGTGGAATTGCTGGGTTATATGGTTGTTCTATTTTTACTTTTTGAGGAACCTCTATACTGTCCTTTATTGTGGCCGTGCTAATTTACATTCGTACCAATCTCGTGGGAGGTTCCTTTTTCTCTACATCCTCACCAGCATCTATAGTTATTCCCTGTCTTTTTGATAAAAGCCATTCTAACTGGGATGAGATGTTATCTCATTGTGGTCTTGATATGCATTTCTCTAATGATTAGTGATGCTGAACTTTTTTTTGTATACCTATTTTTAATCTCTTTTACAACTACAAAAGTGTAAAGGGAAACAAAACTATGGCTCTGGTCCCCCACCCCCTCCCCACACACTGTCAGTGATGATACATTGTGGAGGGTATTTAGGAGTAATTGCTCCCTTACTCTCCCCGTAAGAGTACAAATGGGTGCAAATAGAGAGTAGTTAGTCAATTTCTATCAAAATGTAAAATGCACGTGCTCTTTGATCTAGCAATTTCTCTGGTAGGCATTTATTCACCTAAAGAATCCATTCACCAAAGAATTAGAAAATGTATGCCCAACCTGAATAAAGTGAACAGAGAGGGGTTTAGGTTAGGTTTGGCAGACTGACTTGACACGCTTTAGTGGGAAGCAACAGAGAAACACTAGTGCAATAAACACCCCAGAAAGACCAGCTACTGTGTCTTAAGGTTTTAAAATGTGCCCTGAATTTTACAGTCTTGATTCCTTGAATCCTTACAACCACAGGAAATGAAGGCTGAAAGGTTAAGTGGCCAGTTCATCCTCTCATAGCTAAAATAAGTTGCAGATTTAAGACCTGCCCCTGCCAGACCCCAAGTTCTCACTCCTGACCATCCCAGATCCTTGGTGAGAAGGCTTGGGAGGAAGTGCATGGTGAATGTACTTGCAGCCAGACTACAGGGGGCTACAGCAGAAGGCGGGGAAGCCAGAGGGCTTTGAGGGTTGCAGGGAGAGGGAGGGGGTGGAGACAGGAGGGTTCAGGACAGGGAGAGATGGGGGACCCATTTGCTGAAATGGGAGGTGAGGGTAGGACCTCCTATTTGATAATCTGCCTAACAAGGAAATCGCACCTAATGTACAAGTTCTTAAACTGGGGCCGGTGGACCACTTTGGGGGCAAGGAAAGAAGATATCTGCGAGGCTATATGGGTAAACATCACATCTTTAGTTCTGTTATTGTCTAACTACAGTCTATACAGTCTATGAGTTTGTTTCAGTTTGAGAGGAACAGGAGCTTGGGTTTGACCCTCGTGGATGTCATGTGTCTTCATGCCACATTACTATTGTTATAGACATCTACTTGTCACTCGGTCAAAAGTAAGAAAATCATTTTCAGGTGGTGCCTTTGGCTCAAAGGAGGAAGGCACTGGCCCCATATGCCAGAGGTTGTGGGTTCAAACCCAGCTCCAGCCAAAAACTGCAAAAAAAAAAAAAAGAAAAAGAAAAGAAAAGAAAATCATTTTCTCAGCACCAGATCTTGTTGACTGATACATTCACAAAGAAGCACATTGCCACATTTTGATAACTATATTTTAATATACTTGAATGTCTTTGTTATTGGAGTTTATACATTTAAAAATATCATCCTGAGAAGAGGTCCACAGCTTCAAGAGGCTGCCAAATAGGTCTACTCTACAAAAAGGCCTTAAAAGGCAGGAATGGGACTCGGCTCTTTCTTTTGTGTCTTTCACCTTCCATTATCTGCTTTGGTTACCTACGAAGCAACAGTGACTCTCGCCCGGGGCTCCCTGCATCCTTGGGTCTTCTCTTCTGCAACTCTTTGGGCTCAGGGCACAGTATAGAACTTAGGAAATGCTATTTTATTGATTGATTGATTGACCGGTTGATTGATTTAGAGCCAGAGTCTCACTTTGTCAACCTGAGTAGAGTGCCCTGGCATCTTAGCTCACAGGAACTTCAAACTCTTGAGCTCAAGTGATTCTCTTGCCTCAGCCTCCCTAGAAATTGGGACTACAGGCACTTGCCACAATGCCTGTCTATTTTTAGAGACTGTCTTGCTCTGGCTCTAGCTGGTCTCCAACTCCTGAGCACAAGCAATCCACCTGCCTCCACCTCCCAGAGAGCTAGATTACAGGAATGAGCCACCACACCTGGCCAGGGAAATGCTATGTTAATTTAAATTTGATATAGACATTTTAAAACCAGGAGTTTTCACACATATCTGGATTTCAGGCTTCTCTGACAGGATTGAAAAGTCTGGCAGCTCAGGGCCTGTGTCTCCACCTCCCCTGGTGCAATGATGGAAGAAAAGTAGGGTCCACTGTGGGCAGAGAGCTTCTCTGCAGCCTGCCACAGGTCCTGGGCACCCTGCCTCAAGTGTACATTCCCTGGTGACTCCCAAGCCAGTTTTGATCCCCAGGAGGAGGAGGGCAAGTGTGATTTACCCCAAAGTCACAGCAAGTGGTGATTTACTGGGGAACCCCAGCCTAGGCAATACCATCTAAGGGGAGAACATCTGAAGATAGAAAATTCGACAAGGCCCCATTGATGGGGAAATCGAGAGCCACCAATAGCTTTGGGTCTTCCTGATCCTATTTTTCTTTCTTGCTTCATGGCCCTTGCCTACTGAAAATCTTCTGGTTGTTTCTCATTGTGGTGAGAATAAAATCCAGCTCTGGAGAGCCTGCCCAGTGCCTGGCTGTTCACGTCCTGGCCTCCAGCCGTGGGTCTTCTTTCTGCTTCTTCCCGTGGTATATTCTCACTCCCCGAGTATCCACACTCACCATTCCCTCTGCTTAGATTACTTTTGTAGTCATTTCATTTCCTTTTTTTTTTTTTTTTTTTGAGACAGAGTCTTACTCCGTCACCCTGGGTAGAGTGCCGTGGCATCATCATAGCTGACAACAACCTCAAACTCTTGGGCTCAAGTGATCCTCTTGCCTCAGCCTCCCGAGTAGTGGGACTACAGGTGCATGCTATGACACCAGCTGTTTTTTTCTATTTTTAGTAGAGATGAGGTCTTACTCTTGTTCAGGCTGGTCTTGAACTCCTGAGCTCAAGCAATCCACCAGCCTCAGCCTTCCAGAGTGCTGGGATACAGGCGTGAGCCACCGTGCCCCTTCACAGTCATTTCTTTCTGTCATTCAGGATAAATGTCACCTCCTGGGATAGAAGAATTGCTTGACTTCTCTCTCCAAAGTTGTGATTCTTTCTGCTACCTGGACACTTTCTCTCTTGCTAACCTGGTACCATCATCCAAAATTCATGTTCATAACCTCCTTGTTTACTATTGTTCTCTCTATTCTATGCAAAGTTCACCACGACAAGGTCCTTCATGCCTGGAGACTGCTGATCCGTAAATACTGCTGGGCAAACAAGTGGCCTTCTGCTGTCTTTGCCAGTACCTAGTCTGGCTCCCCTCTCCATCCCTCACCCCAGGGGTCAGAGTCAGGCTCAGTGTGTGAAGATGACAGTTCTGGGCTTGGCAATTTAAAAAAACTGACTTTCTTAAAAAGCCTTTGTCAAAATATCCTTGCAGTAAAACGTTGTGCCTTCCACTGCCTCCCTGGGGCTCGCTGGGAAAATCACTCAACTTTTCTGAGCCTGTTTCCTCACACACGTATGTGACAGGGATAAACAATATTAATCTAACAGGACGGTCCGTGGGAATGCAATGCCTAGGAAGTGCCCTGTTCCTGCCAGAGCACACAGTAGGTGCTTGAGTAAATAAACCAAGCCCTTCACCATTCCCTGACCCAGCCCCCAACATCCCCTTTAAGTTTGGAGCTGGAAGAAAGCACGTCAATCACGGGGTAATTTATGCAGCATGATATGCCTTTATTATTCCACGCTGAGTCGGGGCTCCTACTGTCCAATGAAGGTCAAAAGAAGGTATGGCTTTTATCTCTCCAGCAACTCTGGCAACACCGGGGGGAGGGGGCAGGCTCACAGAGGCTTCCTCCTGAAAACAAACACATCCCCTCCCCTGCCCTGAATAGCTTTCCTCAATCAAAGCTGTAAACCGCTCAAAGCAGCAGGACTTTGCCCTGAGACTTGAGGGGGCTAATAAAGCGTTGAATGGAGAGAGTGACCCCTAACTGGCAGAGGGGTCCCCGCTGGGCCCAGGGCCCGCGCCTGCTGCCTCGTGGAGAATCCAAAGGTCACGTGTCATTAGTCAGTGTCTTACAGCGACCCTTTCAAAATTATCGATAAAGGGGGAAGGAGGCCCTTTCTGTTCCGAATCCTGAAGCGATTTTCTTCTTCTCTCTTTTCTTTTTTGTTTTTGTTTTTTTTTTTTTTTCCACTGTTGGAAGAGCTACACAGCCACATCTTTTTCTTGTTTTCTTTCAGAGGCAAAAGAGAACTGGTTTGAAATCAACAGTTTCATGCCTTGGGAGAAATAAAGGTTGGGACCAGATTCTTTCCCTTTTGATGCAGTTGCTCCATGAAGCTGGGGCTCTGAGAAGTCCCTGGATTTGGGTTCCCATGAATGCTCTTGTTTTGTCCTTGTCCCCAGATCCTCAACAGTTTTGAATTTTTCTGTCTCTTCCTTCTCACCTCTCCCCAGTCTGGCCAAAGGCCTGGGGCCCCGTGAAGACACCAGGAGAAGGGTGGAACGACTGCCTGTCTCCAGCCCTTGCCGGCTCTCCCGTGACTCAGTTTCCTCATCTGAGCACACCACAACAACAGCATCCAGACCCCAGAGGGAAGTGACCTGCATGACCTCATTAAGGTCTGAGGAGCACTTTAAACAGATAATCAGCCCTTCATCTAATGGGGAAAAGACGATGATCTTATTTCCTTTATTATTTACTTAGCCCCAGCAGTTTACAGCTGAGGCCAACATGTGGTTGTGGTCGCATTAATCTTTAATCCATTAGCCATGGATTGATTGATGACATTCCTGGGTTTATAGGTAGTCGTTACATTGCTTTTTATTGTTGTACATTTTGTGAAGTAATTAAGGGCCTCATCATACCTCATTGGAAAATGCCTATTGCAAAGACAAATCTAGATACGTGTGCCTAGGTGTATGCCATTACATCCTGCATTTCATAGGAAAGGCTGAAATTACCTGCTCTGGAAAATTCCATAAGTACTCCACAAAGCACTGCATATGCAGTTCCGTGTGGATAACACCATGTAACTGTGTAGAGCACACACACATATAATGAAACAGTCATGGGCAGCACAGGGACACCTTCCTATTGCTCTGGAGGTCAGAGGAAGCACTGGGTTGCTGGTTAGAGGACAGGTTATGTGAATGTTTTATATCTTGAAGCAGTAGAATTGAGCTCCTCAGGGCAAGATGCTCAGAGGCACCACACCCTATTTAAATCTCTCCTGTTCAAATCAAATTTGATTAAGTTAAATGCCCTCGTCCTGTGACCTCTAGTTTTTTTTTTTTTCCTTGTGTCATCTTTAAGTTTGGGGTTATTTTCACTCTGAGTAAATTGATATTTCTACATCTTACTTGTTTCCTTGGAGGGACAGGGCTAGCGTGTGGGGGTAGCACATCCCACAGATAAGCCACATGTTTTATAAAGCGATGACTTTGAACTGCTTGAGCCACAGCACAGCGCCCTGGACTAGGAGGCTGAAGTTCCTCCTGGTGTTGGCAGGCAGCTGCCTGGTAGAGCCAGGGCAGGACCTCAGTCCTCCAGCTGAAGAATTCCTGAGCAGGGTATTGAGGCTGTGTCATTTTTTGTGTCCTGGTCATCACCAGATCAGGATCTGGCTCAGAGCAGGTATTCATGAACATTTACTGAGCAAGGGAATATAAGGCGAGCATTGAGAGAGGGTGGTGGGCAAGGAGGTGCTGGAGGACCAGAGGTGGGAGAAGGAATTAGCAGGGAAAAAAAGATGAAGGGATAAAACTATAAAGGAGCAGGCCTTATGTTAAAGAAGAAATAGTTAATGAGGCTGAACTGAGTTTGCAAAGTGAATGGCCATCCCCAGGTTGCTCTGACCAGGTTTCTACCCTTTGCTCTGTTTCTTGACCCACTGGGATCTCCTGGGTCTGTCCCCTTCTTCCTGTCTCTGCCTCTTACCATGACCTCACAGTCTCTGCCTGTTCTTTTTCAGGAGGGTGACCCATTCAGCCTCAGGCCCTGTAGGCCTTGTCACAGTCTGGCCAGAGCAGCTAGTGGGTCACCTGGTGACTCAGTGTTTAGTAGATGACGTCCCACTAAGCCATGACTGGGCTTTCTGCTCACAAGAATTGAGGAGCCCACCAGATTTGAGTCCCTTTGTGTTTTCCATCTCCAGGGGATTCCCAGACCGAGGTTTCTACCCAAACTGTGGGAACTCAGTGTGTCTTTGTCCCACCATTCCCAGACTTCTCCTGGCTTGAGACATGGGCCCTGTTGGGTTTGTCCTATTGAGAAGCAAGTCCCTGGTTTCTTGATTTCTCAGGTTCCCCACCTATAAAATGGGGCTTTGTATTACTTCCTACCTCATAGAGTTGTTTTGAGGACTAAATGAATGAGCCCCTGAAAAGTATTCATTCATTTAATCCTGGCACATAATTAATTAGTTGCTATAATAATAATTATTATTATTATTGGAGACAGAGCCTCAAGCTGTCACCCTGGGTAGAATACCATGGCACCACAGCTCACAGCAACCTCCAACTCCTGGGCTTAAGCAATTCTCTTGCCTCAGCTCCCAAGTAGCTGGGACTACAGGTGCCCACCACAATGCCTGGCTGTTTTTTAATTATAGTCATCGTCGTTGTTTGGCAGGCCCAGGCTGGATTTGAACCCGCCAGCTCTGGTGTATGTGGCTGGGGCCTTAGCTGCTTGAGCTATAGGTGCCGAGCTGCTATAATTATTATTATTGCTTATTTTAGTTTATTATTAAATACTGTTTTGTTTTTCCTCATTGTTTATTGTTTTTATTTCATGTACTATTGTTTCTTTTACTTTGCTTTCTTTTTTTCTTTTTTTAAACAGGGTCTTGCTCTTCTTCCTGGGCTACAGTCCAGTGGCATCATAGCTCAAACTCAAATTCCTGGGCTGTAGCAATTCTCCTTCCTCAGCCTCCTGTGCAGCTGGGCCTACAGGCACACACCAACATGGCCCACTAATTTTTCTATTTTATTGTAGAGATGGGGTCTCTTTGGTGCTTAGGCTAGATTCAAAATCCTGGGCTCAAGCAATCCTCCTACCTTGGCCTCTCAGAATGCTAGGATAACAGGCATGAGCCACTGTGCATAGCCCCATTTACTACTGGTACTTATTTTTCTTTTTATAGTGATATATATGATTTTGCTATTGGATTTGACTCTATTATTTTTATTATTGATAATTAGCTATCACCATTTGATGACTCTCCATAATTTTATTTTCAGCCAGTCTAGATTCTTTTCTGTTTGATGGGAGTCTAATCCTGCCAATGTGGACATCACTCTCTAATGGTCACGATGATACCTTATGATGCTTCAGCCTCTTATCTTTTCTTATTCTTCCATGGTAGATAATTTATACAATTATTCATTCTCTCTTTTCTCAAATCACAAAACAAGAGGCATCAACATGTGTCACTGAGCTGTACTCAGACTTCAAGAGGACACAATTCCAGAGAGCAGGAGTGCAGCCTGCATTTCAGATGCAGAGGAGCCGGGGTGGGCTCCCCAACCCAGTGACTCAGCCTCTGTCTAAGCAGGCCCCAGTACTCCTATCTAGGGGCATAACAGAGAGCACAGACTCAGCATCAGGGTAGCTAAGAGGGACTTCTCTTTCTGGTATCAGTCCTTTAATTTGTCAGCTGTGAGACTGGGCAAATTACATCCCTTCTCTGAGCCTCAGCTCTTTCCCATGTAAAATGTAGCCGGTGGAGAGGAATAAACGGGCTGCTGCCCAGTCCTTAGCACGACATGTTACACAAATGTTAGGGGAGTGATGCATCTTAGGCCCTCAGTTTCTTCATCAGCCAAACGGATGAACTGACTGTCCCGGCCCAGGTCCCAGGAGGATTTCAGGACTTCCTGTGTGAGCAAAGTGCCCAGCATTTACTCAGTGCTGCCTTAACTATTGATTCCTTCCCACTCGTTCACCCTTGAATCCCAGAGAGCCCCTGTGAAAAGGAAAAACATAAAGCATGTCTTTGCCCATTTGGGGGACTTACTCCTCCAGGGAGCCTTGAAATATTAGCCTGGTCAACAGAGCCATGAAGGGAGCCAGCAAACGGGTGCCTGTCCCTTCAGGAGCAGAGATGACAGCAGGATTCTTTTTAAATTTTCCCTTCGGGACTGACATTTTATTAGTGCAGGGATAAATAACGCCAGATAAGAGGCCTCTGGTTTGACATCTGGGGCTGAAACGACTGAACGTCGTCTGGGAGATAAAACATGACGTTTCTCGCAGGGGCGAACCCCAGCCCAGGAGGGGAGGCGGCGCCCGGGGAGGCGCTGCCAGCAGCTTTTTGGCTCCGTGGGAAGCAAGTTTTGACAACAGCAATGCTAATTGATTAAATGTTCTCATCAGAGATTACAGTGCAGAGAGCGATCACATTTTTATTTCTTTCAGAAGGGGAGGGCATTCCCTTCCTTTAATATCTCTATTTATCCCTGTATTTGATATCTGAATGTATAAGAGGTCCCAGTTAGTTGCTTGGGGACCCCACTTAAATAACGGGTTTACTGCAAAGGTCCTCGTGCAACTGCGTTTGTGGTTTAGGGTTTGATTAGAAATCGAAGTGGTAGCCAGACAGAGTGCTGGATTTTGGAGTCATAGAATGGAAACCTGGTTCTGCCACCTACCAGGGATGTGGATTGGGGCAAAACATTTGTACTCTCTTGGCCTCACTTTTTGTATCTGGAAAGAGGAAGTTGAATATATCTATTTAGTTAAAAACAAAAACACAATACCATACAGGAGAAGGTGGGGAAAATGCAAATAAGCTTTCCCTAGAGAGCAAGATCAAATAAAAACCTTTGTCAAACAACACTGTTTTAACCAAAGACAAGAATGCTGGAAAAACAAAACAAAAAACTTCTAAGAAAATACAAAGGCAACCAGAAACCAGGGGAGAAAATATTCATGAGTATACACTTGACACAGGATTTGTAATCAGAATATATAAAACGTTTCTTAAGAAGACAAACAACTCAATTAAAAAATAAGCATAAGACTTGGACACTTCACCAGAAGTTATGCAAATGGTCAATGAGTGTAGACTCAACATGATTAGTCACCATCATTTGCAAATTAAAACCACCATGAGATCCTAGTACCCAATCATTGGAGTACTAATGGCGAAAATCAAAAAGACAGCCAACTCCAGTTGGCCCAGATGTGAAGTAACTCACACCTGCCAGTAGGAAAGGTAAAACGTACAACCACTTAGAAAAATAGTTTGGCAGTTTTTAAAAATAAAATTAAACATATACCTACCATTCTGCTCTTAAATATTTATTCAAGGGAAAAGAAAAACTGGTAGGAGAATATTGATAGTAGCTTTATTCATAATAACCACAAACTGAAAAGAATGCAAATGTGTACATTATGGCATATTCATACAATGGGACAGTCCTCAGTGATAAAAGGGAAGAGCAGTAAAGTAAAACTTTACACTGAAAATGAGTGCACTTTATTATAAGTAAGTTATATCCCTGAAATAGCCACAGTGACATGAATGAATTTCAAAAACACGAGGAGCAAAAGAAGACACACACCAAGAATCCATAGTGTATGATTTCATTTCTATGAAGTTCTAGAGCAAGCAAGAGGAATGTATGGGGAAAATCATAAAAACAGTGTCGTCATCTCCTGGGGAGTGGTCTGGAGGAACCACTCAGGGAACTTTCCGAAATGATGTTCTCTGTATCTGTCTGGATGGTGGCTTCATGTTTTATGTACTAATTAAATGAAAAATCCATGCAGTATACTTAAGATTTGTGTATTTGATGTGCACGAATTATACCTCAATAAAATAATGCTAAAAACATAATCAAGCCTATTATCCTCATGATTACAAACAGGGAAATAGACTAATTACTTTCCAGCTGGAGCTGTCTGCCCAGGGACTCGCCACTCCTAAACTGATCCACAAACAAAACCAATTCCATCTAATTAAAAAACATGCATATTTTCAACCCTAATGGCTACAGTGATAAAGAAAGACAATATCAAATATTGGTGAGAGATCAGTCAAACCACTCTGGAGCTGGAAAACTGTCAACATGGACTCAAGCCAAACATTTGCATAGCTTATGACCCCGTGACTCCATCTCTGGATATACACCCAGAAGAACTGAGTCAACACATTCACCAAATGACACAGACGGAATTAGTTGGGTTTTTTTTTGAGACAAAGTCTCACTATGTCGCCCTTGGTAGAGTGCAGTGGCATCATCATAGCTCACAGCAACCTCAAAATCTTGGGCTTAAGCGATTCTCTTGCCTCAGCCGCCCAAGTAGCTGGAACTACAGGCAACTGCCACAACGCCCAGCTATTTTTGGGTTGTAGTTGTCATTGTTGTTTGGTGGGCCTGGGCTGGATTCGAACCTGCCAGATCTGGTGTATGTGGCTGGCACCCTAGCCACTTGAGCCACAGGTGCCGAGCCTGTTTTTTTTTTTAAGCAGCTTTATTGAGATTTAATTCCCACACAATACAAATACAATTCACTCATTTAAAGTATACAGTGAGGCTTTTAGTTAATTCACAGACTTGTGAAGCCATCACCACAATCAATTTTAGAACATTTTTTTACCCCCCAAAGAAGTCCTTTAGCCATTAGCAGTCACTTCCCCTTCCCTCCTATACAACCCCGCATCCTGCCGAAGCAATCGCTCTCATCGGTCTCTGCAGCTCTGTCCATTCTGGACATTTTATATAAATGGAACCATGTCGCATGTAGTCATTGGTGATTGGCTTCTCTCTCTTAACATAATGTTTTCAAGGTTTATATATATTACAACATGTCTTACTGTTTCATTCCTTCTTACTGTTGAATCCTATTCCACTTGTATGGATATACCACATTTTATGTATCCATTCATCAGTGGTTGTTTGCATTTTTTCTTTAACCTTTTTAAAAATTGTTATTCTTAAGTATAGGTACAATGTTGCATAGCAGATCTCTAGAACCCATCAAAACTTTATGCCCATTGAACAGCAACCTCCACTTCCCCTTCCTCTGGACTCTGGCAACTACCATTCCAATCTCTCTGTCTGTGAGTTTGACTATTTTGATATCTTATGTAAGTGGAAACATGTGGCCTTTGTCCTTTTTGACTGGCTTATCTCACTTGGGGTAATGTCCTTTAGCCTCATCTTCCAGGTTTATCCTTGTTGTAGCATATAGCAAGATTTCTTTTTTTTAAAGGCTGACTAGTATTCCACTGAATAGAGAAGAATATTTAAAGCAATACCCTTTGTAACAGTTGTGAACTTGAAGCTACCCCAATGCAAGCTGCAGTGGAACCCCTAAATGAACCGTGGCATATTCATGCTCTGAAATACCATACAGTCTCCCGGCACTCTGGGAGGCTGAAGCTGGTGGACTGCTTGAGCTCAGGAGTTCGGACCAGCCTGAACAAGAGCAAGACTCCATCTCTACTAAAAATGGAAAAATTAGCAGGGCATAGTGGTGTACACCTGTAGTCCCAGCTACTCAGGAGGAGTTTGAAGTTGCTGTGAGCTATGATGATGCCACAGCACTCTACCCAGAGCCACGGAGTGCAGCGTGCAGCGATACTATACATTACAACTATACAGTTATGGGAGTGAACAAAATCCAACATGCAACAATGTAATGTTTAGTGGAAGAAAAAGAAAGATTCAGAAGAGGACACAGTACAGGATCCCATTTGTATAAAGTTCAAAACCAGACAAAACTAATGTATGGTAAAATAAATCAGAATGTAGCTGCTTTCTGCATGGCAAGGGCCAGGCAAGGGCCAGGCAGGAATTGACTAGGAAGGGGCACAGAGGATCATTCTGGGCTCATGGCAAGGTTCTACTTTGGCTTGATCTTGCTAGTTCCACTGGTGTATATGTTTATCAAAACTCATCAAACTTTACCCCGAAAATGAGTGCTTTTTATTGCAGGTAAGTTATATCCCTGCAAAATTGATTTTAAAAATAACCAGTTTGCAAGTCAGTTGGGAGCTAGCTAGCATCTAATAGCTTTTTAATAAATATTTTAGTGTGAGAGAGAAAAACACATAGGAGGGGACTGAAAGGCTGTTAGTTAATGAACTGATAAATATCCCTCTCCCCCAAATTAGTAAGGTAGAAATGAATTTGATGCTGGTTCTGATAACCTGGCAAAAGTCGCTGTGAGTCGGGAGAGGCCTCAGATAGGCGCCACAGGGAGGGAGTGAGTCACCCTGCGTGGCCAAATCAGACTTGCCTTTTCCCCTGGGAGCCGGGAGTGCTGCGGCTTGAAGCTAGACTTCAAATAACCATCATTGCTGTGAGGTCTGATGTTGCTTTCCACCCTTTGAAAAACATAGTTGCGTGCACGTTTTTGTTTGCTAGTCTCTTTGTTATTTATAAAAACGGGATATGCTCTTTAAGTAGAAAAGTAGAAAGTAAAATTCCCTACAACCCCTACTCTTCAAAAATAGCCACAGCGAAGGTCAGGTGGATTTCTTTCTAATTTTACTGGAATGTATTCTTTCTTGCTATGGGATCCTGTTGTGGCACAAGCAATTTCCACACCTTTATAAGCTCTCTGCCAACGTTATTTTAAAAAGCAGAACAGGCCCATGGTTTTATTAGCCATTTCTTCCTGTTGTCCATTTTTTCATTATTATAAATAACTTTGTAAAGATTTCCATCATTCAGAAAGTTTTTTTTTTCTTTTTAGCTGTGATTAATATGATTTCCTCAGGATAAAGTCCTAAAAATGGAACTGCTATGCTATAGGGATATTTGTAAGGCCCTTGAGACATAATGCCAGCTTGTTCTTCAAAAAGTTTGCACCAGCACAGGCCACCAGCAATGGCATGTAAGTTCTAATTTTAGCTTACTGCCAAGTATTAGGTTTTATTTAAAAAAAAAAAAAAGTATTTGGATAGGCAAAAATGATCTTTCCTTCCTGATTGTATTCTTTCATGCCTTGAGATGTGGTCATTTTCCTTGTGTTAGACAGTCGTGTCTGCTCTTTCAGTGATCACCAGTCATCCACCTTCCCCATTTATCAATGGGAATGTCAGATCCCCTTTCTGCAGGAAGGTCACTAAGCCCAAGGATGAGTGAATTGGATCCCTAATCTCTACCTCTCTATACTTACTAAGATTAATCAGGAGATACGCCTCAGACCCCATAGCACTGACTCTTAAACTTTACTGTGCATAAGATTTATCAAAGGGGGGAGGGTTATTTAACTATGAGATGCCTGGAACCACCCTACAATGTTCTGAGTCAGCAGAACTGTGGTGGGCACTAAGACTGTTTTTGTTTTTGTTTTTTGAGACTGTGTCTCAGTTTGTTGTCATTAGTAGAGCACTATGGCATCATAGCTCACAGCAACCTGAAACTCTTGGGCTCAAAGTGATTCTCTTGCCTTAATCTCCCCGGTAGATTTTTTTTTTTTTTTGTAAGAGACGGGATCTCACTCTTGCTCAGGCTGGTCCACCCACCTCGGCCTACCAGAGAGCTAGGATTATAGGCGTAAGCCACCATGCCCTGTCTGACTCTGTATATTTTTCTAAGTATCCTGAGTGATTCTGGTGCTGGTGGTTCCCCAAACCATCTCTAGAGTAAAAAACTGCCCCAAAGAGAGGGCTGGTTTTCGTTATCATTTTCGCCTGGGCATGGGAGGGAGCAATGAGAAGACACAGTTTCATCAGCAATCATCTGGGGAAGAGTAAGCACATCACATACGCTTATTTCAGTGGTTGATGCTTCTTAATTCTAGGCATCCAGTAGGTGCCCATTAACTAGTATTTCTGTTTTGCCATTAGGGCCTAGGCTTGTGGTAGACATTCAGTCGAAGCCTATTGCCCCGGATAAGTGCAAGTGCTGGGCATACTGTAGGTGTTCAGTAAATATGTGTCCAGCAGTAGCAGGGACAGGTCTCAATGTAGCCCTAACATCTCAGGAAGAAGTCCCAAGGAAGTTTCTTGGGCACCAGTTTCGGAGACTAAGGGAAGAGGGCTCTAGGATCAACATATATTCCAGCTTCAACCAGAGGAACTTGCAGATCTTGTGAGAAGGACTGTCTCCCCAGACACACAGGCCTGTGTCTCTCATCATGTGACCTGCCATTTGCTCTGGGTTTGACGTTGAGCCCTTTTAGAAGATCACTTAACCCTGGCAGTAGGCTTGGGAAGGGCTGTCACCCAGGTAATCCCAGCCAAGTCCCCTCTCCATCCATGTCCCACTTCTCCTTCTTCTGACTTTTCCTCTCATAGCTTCTGAATCCAAGGCCTTCCCAGAGAAAAATATCAATGCTCTTCCCCAAAAGAGCCCTCCGAAGGCATTCAGAAGCCTGCTGAGGTGGAGGTCTTCCTTTGAAAGCTGAGTATCCCTCTTTAGAGACGCTGGGTTTGGAATAGCAGAGCAGGAGTGACTGTCTGTTTCGTGGGTTAAATGCCTCACTTTTCAGAATTCCCTCATGTTTGGTTGGGGAATGTTGTACAGTCTCCATGGCCCAGCCAGACTGCAGAATCCCATCAGCTTTTGGACTCCCTGGAAAACAATATTCTACATTCATCCACTGAAAGGTGGTCCTTAGGAAACTGGAAGGTGTGTCCTGAGGCCTCTGTTCACTGAGGTGTTTGCAGGAGGTGCGTGTGTCTCAGTGAGCACCTAGGTACACTCTTCTGATTAGAAATAGCATCCTCGTGTCATCCTGTGTGCCCTCTGTAGCTAAACTCAGATTGTCACAGCGTGGAAAGAATAAACACCAGGATAGGGAGGAAGGGAGAAAAGCTACTATGGCATCCTCAGCACTCAATGAAAACCATGTCTGGAAGAGTGGGCAGTGATGTAGGAAGATGCCATTTGTAATTGGGAAATGAACGTTAGCGGAGATCAAGCTCATATTTTGGTCTGGAAGGATACTCATCAGCATACTGACAGTGGCAGGAAACTTTTGTCATCTTCTTTTTAGTTTTCCATATTTTCAAAGTTTTATGCAATAAATGCACTGTGGGTTTCCGGTGTATTCAAAGTATATACCTAAACAGTATAAGTGAAAAATAGAATTTTCTGCTCTCCATAACCTCTGTCCCTATTCTCTAGAGCTAAATAGATTTGATTGTTGTAGGTAGCCTTCAAAAAGTTCAAGGCCTATGGCTCGGTGTCCATAGCTCAGTGGTTAGGACGCTGGCCACATACACTAGGGCTGGAGGGTTCGAACCTGGCCAGGGCCTGCTAAACAATGGCAACTACAACAAGAGAATAGCCAGGCATTATGGCAGGCGCCTGTAGTCCCAGCTACTTGGGAGGCTGAGGCAAGAGAATCGCTTAAGCCCAGGAGTTTGAAGTTGCTGTGAACTGTGATGCCATGGCACTCTACCGAGGGGGACATAAAAAGACTCTGTTTCAAAAAAAATTCGAGGCATAATAAAAATGTATGTACTATATACTATGTATACACGTGGTATGTGTTTTTAAATGCTACAGTATCGTGCTGTCTGCATGTATTTGCACTTTTATACTGCCTTATTGTTTTTAGTGGTTATACTATAATCCACTGCATGGATATGTCATAATTTATTCATTTGAATAGTTTCCTCTTTGTGGCCATTTAAGTCATTAATGGTATTTTGACTATGGGTGGCGCCTGTGGCAGTAGGATGCCAGCCCCATATATCAAGGGTGGTGGGTTCAAACTCAGCCCCAGACAAACTGCAACAAAAAAATAGCCAGGCATTGTGGCAGGTCCCTGTAGTCCCAGCTACTTGGGAGGCGGAGGCAAGAGAATCACCTAAGTCCAGGAGTTGGGGATTGCTGTGAGCTGTGACACCATGGCACTCTACTGAGAGCAACAGAATGAGATTCTGTCTCTACCAAAAAAAAAAAAAAATAGTATTTTGACTAATAATAAGTACAAAATTATAATTTTAAAAATAAAGGGGCTCGGCGCCTATAGCTCAACCGGCTAAGGCGCCAGCCACGTACACCTAAGGTGGCGGGTTCGAATCCCCAGCCCGGACCCGCCAAACAACAATGACGGCTGCAACCAAAAAATAGCCGAGTGTTGTGGCAGGCGCCTGTGGTCCCAGCTACTTGGGAGGCGGAGGCAGGAGACTCGCTTGAGCCCAGGAGTTGGAAGTTGCTGTGAGCTGTGAAGCCATGGCACTCTACCCAGGGGGATAGCTTGAGGCTCTGTCTCAAAAAAAAAAAAATAAATAAAGGAAAGGAAGGCAGGAGGACAGGTAGTCAGGGATTTGGTTACCAGGGAGAGATACAGAACAAAGAATCACAAAAGACACTAACAGCGCACTGAGTGAGTAAAAGAAAACAAACAACCCCCAAACCCCCAAATTCACTGGTGACTTCCTTCCTGGTCCTGTCTCCCATCCCTCTGAGGGACCATTTGAAACACTGAGATGGGTATAGCACAGAAGCTAATCCTCAGGGAATCGGGGTGTTTTTAACAGCCTGCTCGCCTGTAAGGCCCTAGAAGAAGCAACCCAATAATATTTCACCAGTTACCTTTTTAAATTCAAGTCACAAAATCCTTTACCTATTGGCATGCAGGTACATATCACCTGCTAGCAGAAACGTTGTATGTATGAGTCTGCTATTTAAGAGAGAGCTCATGCTTTACAGACATGCAAACTAAAACCTAATGTAGAGCCATGTCTCCAAAGCAGAGTCAGTGACATAGAGAGGGCCTGATTCAGGAGCAGGCCTGAATCTGCTTGGAATGCTCAGGGCAGATTTCACAGACAAAAGCACAGTGGACTTGGATTTTGAAGGATGAATAGAAGTTCCCCAGCAAGTGAATAAGGGAACAGCCTGGGCAAAGGCACAACCATTTTAAAGTAGGGTTTGTTTATTTGGGTAATGATGAGTCAACTAGTATGGCTGAAATATAGGGAAGTGGTAGAAATAGGCTAGAAAGACAGGTTCGATGAGGTTGTGAAAGTCCTTGAATGCCAGATGTAAAAGATTATATTTTTTATTCTGAGGGCAATGGGGAGTCATGGAAGGTTTTATGCAGGGAAGTAACACAATTTGATTTGCACTGTCGAGGTGATCAAACTGACAGATTAGCTAGACAGAGAGAGTGTTGGAAAGCAAGAAGATAGATTAGTCCAGGGCCAAGAGCAGTAGAAGTTTTCATTTATTTTGTTCCTGGGTCATCCAAGTCCTTAGTAAGAGAACCTAGATCTTACTAAAGGTATCCACTTTTAGGCACTCCTCTCATAACCAAACTCTTGTATGGAATATGTACGTGGATATTTACTACAACGTTGCCGATATTAGATGTAACCATATAAAATTATTTTTGTGGGTGAAAAATGATAAAATACTGACAATTTCATATGACTTAACGGTGGCAAAAAACGTACCACCATCTAAATGCTGATTGGCAGGGATTCGGTCAGATGAAGCACCTATACAGATGATTTTTCTTTAAGTTGCGCATGTGTTCCAGGCTGGTCTCTAAGACGTATTAAGGATTTCCTGGTTTGTTTTTTTGTTAAGGTATGATAAATAATATTATGTGTATACTTTAAAAGGAATCTTTATCTTTTAGAGATACAACCTGAACTATTTATAGTTAAAACAACATGCTATCTTATATTTACTTCACAATAGTCCGGAGCAGGGCGGGGTAGGTGGGAGGCAGGAGGAATGAGCAGAGAATAGACACATAGGAATTCATTTTATCTTCTGTCTACTTTTGTATATGTTTGGTAAGTTTCCATAATAATATGATTTTGAAAATGCAAGAGGTAGATCAGTTTGTCAAGAACTCTGCGGGGGGGGGGAATGGGTGGAGGGAGGGGGATTGGAGGGATCACTTCTGTGGTTTATCTTACAAGGGTACAAGTGAATCTTTCTAAGAGTAGAATATGAACGTTTTAACACAATAACTAAGAAAATGACATG
>NW_003852398.1:2551772-2576858 GCF_000181295.1 Otolemur garnettii
AAAAGAAAGAAAGAAAGAAAAGAAAAACCAGGCAAGAGGATCACTTGAGCCCAAGAATTGGAGGTTGCTGTGAGCTATGACAAATGACACTGCACTCTAACTAGGGTGACAGCTTGAAAATCTGTCTTACAAAAAAAAAAAATTAAAAAAAAAAAAGGAAAATTAACCAGGTATTGTGGGACATAACTGTACTCCCAGTTACTCTGGAGGCTGAGGTAGGAGGATGGTTTGAGGCCAGGAGTTTGAGGTTTCTGTGAGCTATGATGATACCACTACCCTCTAACCAAGGCAACGGATCAAGACTTTGTCTCACAAAAAAGAGAGTGCAGCCATTTGTGTGAAATGAGGGGATGTATTTTGCATGCACATACGTGCTGTTATAGATGTAGAATATTTTTTGAAAAAAAGGTCTGGAGTGAAAGAGAAATATATTCTTTTGTTTAAATAAAAGAAACAATGAACATTATTTATTTATTTATTTATTTAGAGACAGAGTCTCACTATGTCACCCTGGATAGAGTGCTATGGCATCCGTCACAGATCATAGCAAACTCAAACTCTTGGGCTTGAGCTATTCTCTTGCCTCAGCCTCCTAAATAACAGGGATTACAGGTGCCCGCCACAGTGCCCAGCTATTTTTGGTTGTAGTTGTCATTGTTGTTTGGAAGGCCTGGGCTGGATTCGAACCCACCAGCTCTGGTGTATGTGGCTGGCACCCTAGCCGCTAAGCTACAGGCGTTGAGCCAACAATGTACATTATTTTTAAAAAAGTAAAATACAAAGTAAAGTAACCCCATAACCTGCATTTTATTGCTAGCTCTGTGCTAACAATTTGTGTTGACCTCAGTTTCCTCATTTGCAGGTTGTAGAAAATAGCCCCTTCCTGTCCACTGAGATTGGAGAAGGATTGGAAATAGCATGTGCAAATTACCTAGCCCAGGGTCTGCAACATAGATGTTTCTCAGTCATAATGATAAAAATAGCAAAGCCATTGTGTGCAGACCATGAAATTGTAGGAGGGAAAGAAATCTTGTGGAAGAAATACACTATGAGGTGACCAGGTGTGACGCCTGTTTCATACTTGCTGTGTCCTCACTTCTCATTAGTCAGAGAGGCCGGATTTCTGACCCCATCTGTCTACATTAATCAGATTCCAGATAATTGCTCCACTCCCCACCTCCCCTCACTTCCTATGTACGGATGACCCTCAAACCCCAAGCTTCTTCCTCCAGGGATGAACCCAAAAGCTGACTTAGTCATTTTTGTGTGAGTTGATTTCTAGGGTGAAGCTAGAGGCAGACCTTCACAAGAGCAACATAGGACTTTGTCGGCTCAAATTTCATAAAACTCTTTCACAGTGACATTGGGGACCAACATAAACGGTCAACCTATGCCTGTAGCCCGGTCTGAGAGAGGTTAGATTACCTCCCGGGCTGTTTAGAATGGCTTGGAGGTCTTTGGGGCTATTTGTCTAGCACCTTGACATATACAAAAACTGAACTTGGGCCCTTTCTCAACAAACTCCATCCCTGTTGGAGAGTCCATCTTTTCTCATTTGCAGTGTAAATTCTCTCCAGGGCCCAGAGGGTGAAGGGGGCTTGCATAAGGAACTTGGTTCTGAATCTGACATTCAAGGTTGATGCCTCTGGAAGCTGACAGTGAGGATTAGATGCCTTAAGGCAGCTGTTCAGGAAAGGGTATTTTTCCCTATTTTATGGTATTTATTTTTTTATGAAAAAGGGATTATAAACACTTTTCCTCTTTCTCAGTAACTCACCACACGAATTTTAAATGGGGTGCCCCATGGTGAGAAGGGGAATTTGAAATGTGTGTCTGTATAGAAGTATCATTTGGAAAGGAAAAGTGATCTTAGGGGCTGGGGATCTTTGGAGCAGGACTTTCAAAGGCAGGAAAAGGTAACAGATACCTTAGTCACTCACCAGTTGATTGTCACAGTCAACAGCTCAGTAGGCGGAACGTCTCTTGAACAATCTGGCCTTGGGAACAGAGAAGTGTAGCTGGGCTCACTCTACCTGGATTGGCCAGACATGAGACATTGTGACACCAGAGCTTTCAGGACAAAGGCTTAAATTCTCACCCCAGCAATTATAACAAGTGCCAATGCACGCGGAGCATTTGCCAGGCACAATAAACTCTTATAAATGCATTTCCACATGTTTATGCATTTATCCTTCATAATAACCTTTGAAGAGATGCTATTTTATTCTTATTTTACTAATGAAACTGCAGAAATTCTAGAAGATGAACTCGCCCAAGGCTATGCTGAAGTAGAAGAGTTGAGACACAGAAGGCTGACTCCTGAACCTGTGCTTAATTCTCAAAAGCACCAGAAAAAGAAATGAATGTTTTCTAAGTGACTGTCTGGGTGCTCTCCTGGTGTCTCTCACCTTGCTTCACAGCCTCACCAACACCTGCGAGGTTGACATACGCACTCTCAGATCTCATTTGGTTGAACCCAATTCTAACTGGCTTGGTAAAAAAGAAAGAATTTACTAGCGTCCACAGTTCAAAACTACAAGCAAAACTCAGTCATGGCTATCTCCAAGACTTAATTTCCTTCAGCCGCCTACGACCTTCTATGTCCATTGCTAAACCAATCTCCTTGACTAAGGGAAGGAGATGCTCTGAGTGGATGGGCCTGGTCACCCTGGAAACTTAAATCATATGAACTATGGATGGGCAACAGAATGACCAAAAGGAAAAATCAAGATGCTCTTACTAGAAGGGAAAACAAAGCTGGATAAGACCAACTGAATGATGTCCATGACTCTTAATCCCTGGGGGAGGAAGTCGAGAGTCACAGACAAGATGTGACTGGTCCAGACTCTTTTGACTCTACCAGGTGGTCTATAGGAATATTTATAATGATACAATAATCATAATACCTTCCTTCTCAAGTCTTTGGGAGGACTGAAGAGATAATGTGTCACACTGCTTACCGTATAATAGATGCTTGTTAAAAATTTACTGCACTAAATGGAGTAACAATTTTCATTAATTGGTAATATGACTAAAGTTTGTTCTAGCAAATGTAATATAGTAGGACATTCTTTTCTTTTTTGTACTAAAGTAGAGAACCAATCTTTTTCTTTCTCTCTCTCTCCCAAAATTCAAGGCAATATAGGAGGCTGAGGTGGGAGGCTAGAGAGCTATCATCACAAGTTCTCCTTGGTATCTTCATGCCAAAAGTCCCACTTCCAGCAAAGACTCCCACATGCTGCCAATGAAACCCACCTGCTCATTCCTGGTGGCGGTGGCAGCAGCCCCAGGAAAAAACCTTTTTTTTTTTTTTGAGACAAAGCCTTAAGCTGTTGCCTTGGGTAGAATGCCGTGGCATCACAGCTCACAACAACCTCCAACTCCTGGGCTCAAGCGATTCTCCTGCCCCCACCTCTCAAGTAGCCGGGACTGTAGGGGCCTGCCACAACGCTTGGCTGTATTTTATTTGGTTGCAGCTGTCTTTGTTTTTTGGTGCGCCAGGCTAGATTTGAACCTGCCAGCTCAGGTGTATGGTGCTGGCTCCTTAGCTGCTTGAGCCATAGGCGCCAAGTCAACAAATTTCCTTAAAAAATGATTTTTTTACTTGCTTTAAGGTGAGCTCAAAAACTTTTCCCTGATTCAACTAATCTTTGATCCAGATTTAATAAAGGCACAAATACAGACATATGCCATTAGGATTTGAGACATAACTCCAGGAAAGTGTCAGCAAAGCAACTTGCTGAGACTAAAGAATGGCTTTTGGCAGAGGGGTTCAAAGCCAATGTCAGAGGGGCTCTGTTAGAGGCAGGGGAGGGGTCTGGAGGCAGCGCAGGCTGTGACAGGGTGAAGCCTTCTAGACTGTATTCAGATATCAATCCCTCTCTCCTGTCTGGGGCCGGGGGTGGGAGGCTTGGGGGGCTGTGAGTCAGCATGATAAGAGCTGGGTGGAAACATGCACAGGGCGCAGGGCTGACTCACAGGAGGGACTTGGCTGGGCAAGGAGGGAACTTGACAGCGACAAGACAAGCCAGACAGTGCTAAGGAGGCTTAGGAATCCAGGCAGGGACCAGTTCCAGAAGAGAAGGTCTCAGAACACTGGCTGTCCTTGCTGCCCCTAAAAAGCTAACTGGGACCCTGAGAACAGCGGTTGGGAGGAACACTTCCTTGCTTCTCTGTCTTCCTGTCTGTGTCTCACCTTGTGGATGCTACATGTGCGTATGGTTTCCTTAATGCACATTACAGATAGTCCTTTGTATATCCACGTTGCCAATAATGCATTCTCTTTGAGCACGTGTGCTAAAGTTTAAGAAAACAAATTGCAAGGATGGTTTTTGTTTCTAGGAAAGAAGAAAAAGATGGCAATGGGTAGTAAATGGTTAAAGGGCATTTAGTTTCGTTGCAATGATTTATTTCTTTTAAGAAAATAAGTGGGCCGAGCCTGGTGGCTCACACCTGTAATCCTAGCACTCTGGGAGGCTGAGGCAGGTGGATTGCTTTAGCTCAGAAGTTCAAGACCAGCTTGAGCAAGAGCAAGACTCCGTCTCTAAAAAATAGCTGGGTGTTGTGTGTGGGGGGGGCACCTGTAGTCTGAACTGTGCGGGAGGCTGAGGCAAGAGGATCACTTGAGCCCAAGAGTTTGAGATGGCTGTGAGCTATAACTCCACGGCATTCTACTAAAGGTGACAAAGTGAGTTTCTGTCTCAACATTAACAAAAAGAAAGAAAGAACGAAAGACAGAAAGAAGGAAAGAAAATGAATGGAAGCAACCATGAAATGTTATGGGATATGGGATGTTTTATGGCTTTACTATATTTTTAAACACTTTTCAAAACAAAGCAGGAACAAAGGCATACCGTATTTGGGGAACTCCAAAAGAGACATTAAATGTGAGGTTCAGGTTCTGTGTGGAGAAAGGTTGGAGAACTGTAAGTAGGGGTTCTCAGTATATCGTCAATACCCAAAGACTCTCAGACCCAAGGTCTTACCCCACCCCTGGACTTGAGCAGACAGAGCCACCAGGGAAGGAGGTTTGGCCTTCATCTGGGGGAAGTTGTGGATGGAAAGCGCGACAGATTGAAGACAGAGATTAGAACACCATAATAGTCTCCTGGACCTTAAATGTAGGACCAAGATGTATGGCTGCTGCAGGAAAGTGAAAAAGAGGGGTCTCTTCTGGATTTGTCCAGGCCTCCATGCACTCAGTGATGCTGGGGAGAGGGAGGGAAGGAAGGTTAGTAGAGCTCTGACAGGTCAGGGGGCATAATCACTGAGAGCAAAAAACCCAGACAATATTGGCCAAGTGGCAAGTACACCTGTGACCAAGACTGGTGGCAGCGCCACAAGATTCCAGGGCTCTGCACCCAAATCAGAACCACAGAAGGTTCTCCCCACAGAAGGTGAGGAGAGACCCAGAGTGGGATACAGTCTCTCCTTCCTGCCCTCAGGATTTTCCTACATAGTTACTTCTCAGCAAGGAGTCTTTGTCCCTGGCCCTGGGATGGCATTCCGGGCCCAAGTAAATGGAACACTTCACACCCACTCGGCCAAGTCCATTTATTTTGATTACTCTCATACCCTTGTCAAAAATGGTGCCAAGGTGTATAAAGAGACCAATTTCTGGGATTGTTTCAATCTAATCATATTAAATTATTTGCTCTCTTGGCCTTGAGGGGGTTCCAAGGGAAAGCGATTGAAGTTGAGTCCAAAAATAGCTACCTTTGATTTCCAATCCTGGTGCTAACATGGGTGAACTTCTCAGAGCTTCTGGTGTTGACGTCAGTGAGCTGGGCTGGTGAGTCAGGGACTGGGAAGGGGGGCTTATTTCTCTCCCAGAGCCCAGCGATGAGAAGAGACATTTTAAGGAAGGCTCTCAGCAGTGACAGCTTAAAATGCCAGCTGCCCCAACTAAAGGAGCATAAATTCAGGGGCAGGGTCATGTGTTGGTTGGGAAGAAAGAGACTGTGAGTGACTTTAAAAGTGAAAAAGGAGGCCCAAAGAAGAGACATAATTCCTTAAGACTTGCATGCTTTGGCCATGGGCACCACAGCCAAATAAACCGGGCTAGAAGGGAAGGCACATGGTATCATGAAAAGCAGAGGCTTTGGCATAAGACCCGTGTAGGTTTATTTCCTATCTATGTGACTTTTGGTAAGTCTCCCAATCTCCCTAATGCTCTATTCTCTTCTCTGGAAAACACAAGTCATAGGAATCATGCTGGGTTGTTGTTCTTTTAAGAATGCCCATTGAGTGCCAAGCTCTGGGTCCAGCTTATGGAAAGCGGGTGTTTTAACACATGTGTTCCCCTTCCTGGCCACTACAGCATAGCTGCCTTGCACCACCTTAGGTCCGGGGCCTTTCATAGTGTTTTGTGCATTATAGTTTTGCACATTATACGTTGTTTTGTTTTGTTTTGTTTTTGAGACAGAATCTCACCCTGTTGCCCTGAGTAGAATGCTGTGGCATCATCATAGCTCATAGCAATCTCAAAGCCTTGGGCTCAAGTGATCCTCTTGCTTCAGCCTCCCCAGTAGCTGGGACTACAGGGACTTTAGGCACCTGCCACAGCATCTCTACTATCGCTTGCTTAGGCTGACAGGTGTCCTTAAATGTCTGCAGATTGAATGGAGGGCAATTCTTAATTCATCCTACTATTATGTAGTTCTGGTTTTTAGGGAAAATCAATTAGGGCAACACATAATCCCTCTGAAGTGGGTTCTGTGTACAAATTATAAGAACTGCATTGAGTCGTGTGTATTGGAGTGGAGGCTCTGTCAGCCAGTGGGGTCTGATGGAGATGTCGCTACCCCGATGCCCTTCACATGGTCGCTCCCTCCAATACCATAGCCAGTGCCAAGTCTATCACTATGTCCCCACTAGCTCTGGAAATTGAATAAGCATTAGTTACATTCCTGCATGGCCCCCTCCAAATTCCAGAGAGAAACTAGGCAAAAAGATAATGTTACTCACAACCACGGGACTCAGAGGCAACTATCCATGTCAGACCTGGTCTCTCTTCTGATGTACCCTACTGTGTCCTGGGCTTCTCCAGTGGGAGGACTCATCATCTTTTCTTTCTAGCATCACCCATCTGAGTGACCAGCATCACTGTCCATTTGGTCCCCTGGAACAGAATGGTTCGTGAAATTGGCAGATACTCATGGAGAGTGCCCACTGCTAGGTATTTGGGAAGCAGCAGAGAACAAGGCAGAACAAGAACTTGTCCTCATGGGACTCGCATTCCAGGTGGAGAAGTGTAGGATTATCCTTGACTTCTTCCATGTAATCTTCCTGCTAAATATGAGCCATGACAATTCTCTTCTTCTTATGTCTAAAGCCACTGTTAATGGTTTACTTTCATTATCCAGACCATTGCAACAACTTCCTGGCTTGTCTCTGGTCCCCTCTTTAACCCTTCTTTTCAGTCTACCCTGCACACTGCTCTAGAGCCATCTTCCTCGTGTTCAGATCTGCTTATGCTACTCCTCATTTTAACACAGCCAGTGGCTTCCTATTAACCAGTGGCATCGAGAATCATCAGTCCTTTACAATGAATAGAGAGGTTATCCACAAAGGGCCTGAGCCCCAGGTCTTCTAACGAGTAGCTTCTGTTTGACCTGTACAATATTGATCTACAAGTTGTTTAGGGTGTGAATCAGTTATCACCATTTACATTTTGGGAGATGTCATCCAAAATTTCAAACTTCTCTTAAAAAAAATCATAAGATCTGGCAACATTTGTGGCAGCAACTCTCTAAAGCTGATAAACCACCATCAGTGTTTTTGTTTTGTTTGTGTTCCCTCTTTGTCTCTATAGCTGCCTATTGTCCACAGACAGTAAGCTTAGGGTGACCAGACGTCCCGCTTTTGGCGGGACAGTCCTGCTTTTGAACAATTTGTCCTGCGTCCCACAGCGTTTTAAAAAAGTCCCGATTTTTGGAAAGAATGCATGAACCGGCGGGAGAACAGGAAGGGAATATACGGTTTCGGCTGCCATGTGGCTATTTCACCAGAATATGAGTTTTATATTATTTTTGTTAATTTTATAATGTTAAACTGTAATAATAACAAATAATTGTTGAGAACTGATTATTGAGAACTGCTTATCAAAGTTTGCATTGTTGTCAGGCCCTGCCCTGCCCCGTCCCCCGGCCTTGCCCCTGCCCCGTTCCCCAGCCATGTTGTCCTGCTTTACAAATGTTAAAATCTGGTCCCCCTAAGTAAGCTGGATATAGAGGCTATGTATCATGGGACATCTGGTCCCATTATTCATTTATGTTGCCTGTCTGGCTTACCTGTATGTATTGGACTTTGTGACCCTTCTGATAACTTATGAGTAACTCAGCTCAAAGCTCACCCCTGTCCTTGGAAAGCCATCTTCCCTCCTTCTCCGTACATCTTCCTTCCATTGTAGTGTAAACATTTATTTGACTTTTCTCCTAGGCCGTCAGCTGTTTGAGGCCAGAAACAATGCTATTATTCATTCTACAAATATGCATGCAGTTCCTATAATGTATAGGTCCCAGACACAGCCACGGGTGGTAAATAAGACTGGGTCCTTGTTATCTTGGAGATTATATTCCAATAGGGGAATGTGAAAAAGTAAATGGATAAAGTTTATTTCAAAGAGAGTAAAGATTTGTAAATACCATAAAATAAGAAGATTCAGTGAAGAATCACATGGCTCTATATAGTAAAGGTGATCCGGGGAGACCTCTTTCAGGATGTGACACATAAGAAGAAAAAGCTTGCCCGTTGGAAGGTCTGGGTTTTGTAGCCCTGGCTCAAAGCAGATATTAGGAAGCATTTTTTTAAATAAACAGCTAGATGTGTAAAATGTTGCTCTCTTCATACACAAAGATAATGACCACATTACATAATCATAAATTTTAATGGTCTGGGCATTAAATAAAATGTATTTTTCTAGCTTCATGAGCTAGGCTATTATGAGTCCTAACTCCATGTCCAGAAAGCCGAATAAATGCTGAGTCTATACTGACCTTTGAGTAAGGAAGATATGTAGTTGTATATCATTTTAGATTGCCTCTGACTACAAATAGTAGAAAAACTGACTCTCAGTGAATTAAATCATAAAGATATTTATTGAACACTTAACACTGGTATCCTTCACCTTTTTTATATGCATATACCTTGGTAGTTTGAAGAAGCCTAAAAAATTCATTATTTTTTTTGAGACAGAGTCTCACTCTGATACCCTGGGTAGAGTACCATGGTGTTATAGCTCACAGCCACCTTGATCTCTTAGGCTCAAGAGATTCCCTTGCCTCAGCCTCCCAAGTAGTTGGGACTACAGGCACTTGCCACAGTGCTAGCTTAATTTTTCTATTTTTAGTAGAGATGGTGGTTTTGCTCTTGCTCAGGCTGATCTCAAACTCAAACTCCTGAGCTCAGGTGATCCATCCTCCTTGGCGTCCCAGAGTGCTAGGATTATAGATGTGAGCCACCATGCCCAGCTCCTATGAAATTCTTGGAAAACAAATTTTTTTAATGCTAAAGTAAAACATATACAATTAAAAAGGAAATCAACTATATTGAAATGGAGTTATCAATATATTAACTGATTTATATCTCAAACACCTTCCATGCCAATATTCTGTGTATTTGTGTGTGTGTGTGTGTGTGTATATAATGGGACCATATGTCCCATGATAAATAGCCTCTGTAACCAGCTTACCATCTGTGGACAACAGGGACAATAGAGACAAAGAGAGAGCGTGGACAACACAAAAAGCTTGGTGGCTTATCAGCTCCAGAGGGTTGCTACTACCAATGTTGCCAGATCTTAGAATTTCTTTTAAAAGAAGTTGGAAATCTGAACTTTTGGATGACATTTCCCAACACATAAATGGCAATAACTGACTCATACCTTTTATATACATATATATGTGTAGCCACACATACACAAACATAATATTGGCCTACAACATTTTTAAAATATGAATCAGCTATCACCAGCTTCTCTTAAAAAATCCTAAAATCTGGCAACATTACAATGCTATAGATAGCATTGATTGTTATGAACTTATTAGATAATAAAATCTAGCAGCAGGTCTAACAGATACCACCACTTTGAAGTATTGGTAAATATAAAGGGCGTTTCAGTATGTGTGCTCCAAGTGTAGTGTGATATGAAAGAAAATACCTGTGGTTTCTATTGGTGACTGTGGTAGGCAGAACGATGGCTCCCCAAAATGTCCACATCCCAACCCCAAAGCCTGTGGGTATGTTGCCTTTACATGGCTGAAGGGACTTTGCAGATATAATTAAAAGGATTTTAAGGTGTGGAAATCCTTCTAGGTTACAGGGTGGGCCCAATGTTACCACAAGGACTTTATAAAGAAAAGAAGAGGGGGGAGGAGTTGAGTATTAGAGTGGTAGGAAAGGCTGTGATGATGGAAACAGAGAGCAGAAAGGCATGGGATCACAGGCCCCAGAATGTGGGCAGACTTTAGGAGCCCGAAAAGACAAGGAGCTAGATTTTCCTCTGGAGCCTCCCAAGGGCGTACAGCCCTGCTGGCCCATTCTGGATTTCTGATTTACAGAACTGTAGTATTTATGTTGTCTTATGCCACAAAGCAAGTGACAGTTTGTTACAGCATCAGTTGAATACCAGTGCAGACTTTGGTATTGGCAGAGGTGTGCTGCCACAGCAAACACCTGAAAATGCAGAAGTGGCTTTGGATAGAAGCTGGTAAAATTTTAAAGAGCAGGATAAGAAAAGCCTCCCTTACCTTGAAAAACCTGTGAGTAGAACCATGGATGTTCATATGGACACAAAAGGAAGTGAGAAGCATGGTAGAGGAAAAGCTACATTGTCTGAGAGAATCATCATAGATGGACTCTTGGTAAAAAAGGTGAATGTTAAAGGCAGGTCTAGTGAGCCTTAGAAAGAAATGAGGAACATGTTATTGGTAACTGGAGGGAAGGGGCTTCTCACTGGACAGTGCCAGTAGGTTCAGCTGAGCTGCATCCTGCGTTCCTGTGAAATACAGAGCTTGGGGGGGGTGAACTTGGATGTTTTGTTGAGGAAGATTTCTAAGCAAAGTGTTGAAGATAGATCCTGATGTCTTCTTGCTGCTTCTAGTACAATGTGAGAAGAAATAAGCAGATTGAGAGCAGAACTGTTAAATGACAACAATAACAAAAACAACAAGGAATGAGTACTTGGTGATCTGGGAAATTCTGTTTAGCCAGACGCTAGAAGATGACAGCAAAAGACGCTAAGACTGGGTAATTTGCTGCTGGTAATTTGCTGCTGAAAAGAAAGTCAAGGGTGTGTTCAATCTTCTGCTAGATCCCTCAGAAGGATCAAAAAGTCAAGAGTATTCAGTCAGAGACTTATTTAAACAGATTAAGATTGAACTATCACAGCAGAAAACAGGAATAAAGATGGAATTATCCGAGAAAGATCCGTGTAATGAAATGAATTCTCGTGACATCTGTAAGAGATCCCTACCAGATTCCGGAGAATTTGCTATCAGTACAAACACTGCTAGGTTGGGCTAGCAATCCAAGGATGAAATGAAAATCCTACAGGAAGTAAATAGGCTGATAAAACAAGTCCGTTGCAAACATTCAACTACCCTTTAAAAAAAAGAAAAATGATTTCTAAGGCTGAACCATAAAATCCAAGGGTGTGGCCATGAACCACAGGGGATTATTTCCAGGTCTTTTTTTTTTGAGACAGAGTCTCACTCTGTCACACTGGGGAGAGTGCCGTGGCATCATAGCTCACAGCAACCTCAAACTCTTAAGTGATTCTCTTGCCTCAGTCTCCCAAGTAGCTGGGACTACAGGCACCTGCCACAACACCCAGCAATTTTTAGAGACGAGGTCTTGCTCTGACTCAGGCTGGTCTCGAACCTGTGAGCTCAGGCAATTCACCCGCCTCAGCCTCCTCCCAAGTGCCGGGATTACGGGTGTAAGCCATGGGGCCTGGCCGCATTTCCAGGCCTTGAAACATAATGTTTTCCTAGCAGGATTTTAAAATAGCTTGGGACTGGTGATTCCTTTTGTTCTTTTATTTTGAACAGGAATCCTGGTATCCTGTGCCTGTCTCATCATTGCATTTTGGGAGTAGATAACTTGTTTTCCAGTTTCACAGGCCCAGAGATGGAGAGGAATTTTGCCCCAGGATGGCTCATAACCAGAATCTCACCCATACCTGATTTAGATGATGAGATTTGGGACTTTTGAACTGATGAGATTTAGATGAGATTTTTTTTTTGAACTTTGAGTTGATGCTATAATGGATTGAGACATTTGGAGATGTTGGGGTGGGTCGAATGCATGTGGGATAGAGGTGACTCTTTGGGTGCCATAGGATGCACAATAAAGTGACAAAGGTCCAGATACTGATAAAGCTGCTGCCAATTGTGGTATATATGTATAATTGAAGAAAATACTAAATTCAATTAGAAGTTTGTGAGAATAGTGATGTTATTTTTTTCAACAACCAGCTTCACAAAATGCCATATTAAGAATTCCTGACTAGGAAAAGTCGGTCCCTGAGGTGCTTCAGGCTCCTGACACCTCTCTGCTACCCCATCCTTGGCATATAGGCGAAGTTTTCCCTCCTGCCACAAAATAGTTGCCACAACTCCAAACATCACTTTCTTATACACCAGCTTCCCAGGATGGCGGGGAAACGGAAGGAAGAAAACAGGGTGGATTAACTTTTCTGTGAGCTACTCTTACCTTTGGCTGGGGTTGAAATCTTTTACGGAAGTCCCCAGCAAGCCTCCTCTTTTGTCCTTTCAGTCACATGGTTACCCTGGTGTGTGGCCACTGCCAAAGAGGAATTAAGGTACCATGATAGGCTTGGACCAGAAATCAACAAACTTTTTCTATAAAGTGTCAGATAAATATTTCAGTCTTGGTGGGCCAGATTGTCTGTGTTGCAACTACTCAACTCTGCTGTGGTTGCAGAAAAGCAGCCATCAGTAATATGTGGGTCACTACCAAAGTTTCAAGACAGACTGTGTTATCATCCCTTATTTCACTTCCAAGAAACACAGTTGACAGTCCTTTCTGATTCACCCAGGCAAGTTTCAACTTGCTGAGTTTATCAGTTGTTGCTAGGAAGGCTGCTTTTGTTTCCATCTACGTGCATCTTACATGTATCTCAAAACTTTTGTAATGACCCATGTACATGCACAAACAACCATGCAGAGGCCTGTCATCTATTCAGTCAAAGCATGGGATACACAATTAAATTCAGGCTTCAGCTAAACAACAAATGGTTTTTTAGTGTAAGTATGTCCGGTGCAATGTTTGAGATACTATATATTTATACTAAAAAAGTATTCATCGTTTGTCTGAAATTCAAATTTAACCAGTCATCTTGTTTTTTACCTGGCAATCAAAGAGATAGCTATCATAGGGACCAACTCTTGCTGCTTTTCTAGAAGCATCCTCAATATTAACATCAGAAGTCCTGCATTAAGGGGATCCTCTCAATTCCCTGGCAAACTAGAACAGTTGGTCACCCTCCCAATAAGATATATGAGCAAAGAAATTTGAATTTTGTATAACTTTCATGTTTATCTTAATATTACTTTTATTTTTATTCTTTAAAAAATGATTTCAAAATGCAGAAGTCCCCCTTATTTATGGGGGCTTGCATTCCCAGACCCCCTAGAGAAGGCCTAAAACTGGGGATAGAATGGAACCCTATATCTAACATGCTATTGGATCTGATAACCTGGATGGCTACTAAGTGACTAATAGGTGAGTAGCATAAAAAGTATGAGTATGCTGGACAAAGGGATGCTTCACGTCCCCAGTGGGACAGAGGGAGGTGAAGGTGCAAGATCCTATCACACTGTTCTGAATAGCATGCAATTTAAAATTATGCTTTGTTTATTTCTGGAATTTTCCATTAGATATTTTTGAACCTCAGTTGACCTCAGCAGATAACCGAAACCCCAGGGAGTGAAACTGCAGATAAGAGTGGACTACTGTCTTCAAAAGAAATACAAAACACTTTTTGCTCTCAAGTTATACAGAAAAGAGGCAGAGGGCTGAATCTGGCCCGCGGTCACACATTTGCTGACCTCTGGCTTAAATCACCCGTGATTCATCCCCTAAGGATGGGCATATTGTTACTCAAACAAAATTAGTGGTTCTGTTACCGAGGAAGACAGGGAATGGCTGTTGGGACGCAATGGAGGGTGTCTGCTGACGAGTAGCCCTCTCCTGTTCTAAGGACCTTGCGCATTTAATTCTGTGAGCCTGTCTCCAGTGATGGATGGCTCTGCCTTCACCTCTCAGGCACCTCTGGGGCCTCTCAAACTTGTGTTTCTTTTATTTTAGTTAATTTGTGTGTTTTATTTATTTTTCTTTTTATTTTTTGCAGTTTTTGGCCGGGGCCGGGTTTAAACCCACCACCTCTGGTATCTGGGACCAGTGCCCTACTCCTTGAGTCACAGGCACCGCCCACTTGTGTTTCTTTTAAAAGCTCTTTGAACAAACTAGGGGGTTCTAGACCTGGAGAAATAAAAATCCTGCCTCTTTTCTTCCTACCTGGAAACTGTGGTCTTGAGCAAGTGTGTTCCTTTCTCCAGGCCATAGATGTGCATGTTCCGTCAGGTCTGTGTGACCGAGATGAGATCTCTTCCTTTTTTGAGGGTGCTGAGTGTCCCTGGTTCAACTTGTGTACATTTATGTGGGTGATCCCTCCTGCATCACACGCGGACTCCATAATGGAGCATCATTTCTCACTTTCCAGAGGAGGACAATGAACTCCAGAGGCTCCCACTCCCCGCCACCTTCCCCACCGCTCCTTTTCATGTTAATCTCTCTCTATCCTGGAGGACCAAGAGGGAAGAAAGTCACACTTTCCCAAATAATGTAGGTCCCTGCTCACAAACTCCCAAATGAATAGAACTCCAGATGGTGCCTGTTTACTCGTTGTTCTAACCCAATTAGGACAAATTATCATTTCTTTGGTTTGATATGTCTCCTGGGCATCCTTAAACAGTCAACAAAAACCACACCAAGGTTGTATTGTTTTAGTTTTCCCATCACCAACTTCTAATGGTCAGATTTAGACACTGGTTATAAACAGCTGGCTTCAGAACCCAACTTGGCGATGCTAGATAATTTAGTTTTTTCCTGTCCAAAATTGAGAAGAATTCCTTCCTAGGCTTCCAAAGAGAGAAAAAGACTAAGTGAGATGATAAATTTCTTGGTTTTTAAAAGGCCTTTCTCTTCTCAGTGAGTCATTCCTTTGGTACTGAGAGGAAGTAAATAAATGAATAGAAAGTAAAATATACAGTTGCCCTCCCCAACGAATCTTTCTGTCTTTTAGGGTTTTATGAAAGAGCCCACATCTACGGAGTCAAAATCCTGAGGAAAAAGTTCTCGTGTAGTTAGTCATAGGAAAGAATTGGTTAATGAAACAAATAGTCATGTTGAACAAAGTTGGTCAGCTGATTCCTACCAGCAGCAGGTGGGCTCTGGGGAAATACCACTTTGTTGAAACACAGAGGCATTTCCTCTGCCTGCCCATACACAACTGCCCAGATCTCTCCTGCCCAGTGATCAGTTGGCTTTCTTTTTTTCTAAAACAGAGTCTCATTCTGTTGCCCTGTGTAGAATGCTGTGTCTCATTGCAACCTCAAATTTCTGGGCTCAAGCAATCCTCATGCCTCAGCCTCCTGAGTAGCTGGGACTATAGGCATGTGCCAACACGCCTGGCTAGATTTTCTATTTTTAGCAGAGACCAGGTCTCACTCTTTCTCAGGCTGGTTTCAAACTCCTGAGCTCAGGCAATCCACTCTCCTGGGCCTTCCAGAGTGTTAGGATTACAGGTGTGAGCCAGCCACCAGTCTGGCCAGGTTGGCTCTCTTTTCTCTAACTAGGTCACGTTGGTGGGAGCAGTCTAGGAGACCTTAAGGAGCATGTCGACCGGGCCTAGAGTTTCTGAGCATTCAGAGGCCACTGAGTTCATTCCGGCTGACCCAACCTTTTTTCCCAGGGTGCACTTCCAGGGAAACAAAAGAAGAGTCCTGTGGGTGTCAAGCTGCTACTTGTTCTTCCCCCAAAGAGAACCTTCTTCACCAACAATTACCACATCATCATAAACACTCAGGAGAGACATGATGTAAAAATGAAATTACTGAAAACATTTTTGGACTAACACTTGGCTTTATATAAACTCACAGACAATCCTATAAGGCACTCAAGCAGATTATGGGTTTGAGCAAAGCTGGAAAATTGCTGCCATTATATTGTTATTATTAACACCTTGTAATTAGCCCTAAGGAATCCCAAAGTTCTCTTTCTTGATTTGGCTTTAATGAAGGAAAATTGCTACCTTTGCAAGTTGGATGGCGCCCGTTCTGATTAACCTTAAGTATATAGGACTATTATTTTGAAGATGTTTGCTGTCATGTGAATATTAGTGTTACATGCAACTGAGAAGGGGCTGGGTTGGGGAGGATGGAGAAGAGGGGACCCTCTAGTCTCTTCTTCCTCCTCCCAAGGAGAATGAGTCATGGGCTTGCCTCAGCTGTGGTCCTTGCATGAAAGATCAAGAATGAACATTCTGTTAAGGCTATGACCGCAATCTCTTGCCAAGCTCTACCAGCTGGACTACTGGCTGCCAGTTTCTCTAGCACAGACCGGAGGAATAATTGTATGGAGTGGTTCTATCTTTACCTTGAGAGTGACCTGTGGGATTGAGATCACACAGGAGTTAGCACCTACTGCAATAAAGCAGATTTTATTTGCACATCCTGGAACTCTCCAGAGGCCCCTCTGCAGCCTTCATAGGCACCGTGTCTCCCATGAAACACCGTCAACATTCATAAAAGATCTCACTGTGTCTCCTTCAACTCCCCTCCCACGGGCCCATGCGCTATTTTCATTACCTTCTCTGGGAAAACCATACATTAAAGGGAACTCGTTTGATCGTATCTATAATTAATTTGTATTTTGATAATACAGAGGAGGAATTTTTACATGCAATGACTTACCTGTTCATTATTTTTCCCTTTTGAACTCCTGTGACCGCTTAATAACTCCAAGCTGGTGCGTGGTGGATTAGGACAAGTTCCCCCTGCCCCACCCATCTTTCAGGAAGGGGAAGGTGTTGCCTCTCACACAGAGACAAATTGCTTTAAATAATGACTTTGTGCGAAATTAGTCATACATAATTGAAAAATTCTATAGATGAATACCAAAGTAACTTGAGATGATCAGTTTACAAAGGTGCATGAAGCATATTCTCCTGGAGGAAGCTGTTCAAACTCTCCCTGGGCCAGCGGCACTTGGTCAAGTGGTTTTTAAAATTTGTTTGGGGGGTTCCCCCAAATTTCCTCATAAGAAGATAAAAAGGCTTATTTATAGGAAGGGATACTACAGCAATACCCATGTAGAAGTACAATAATAATAACAGTAAAAGTAGTAACAAAAATATCATTTAAAGGAGCTGACATCTCCCCAGTGTAAGAAGGGGTGATGTTCTGGATCTAGACATTCTGTTAACCTCAAACTCCTTGAAGAAGTTGCAGTGGCAAACATTTAGCTTGTTACTAGAAACCAAAGTCTAGAAACTCCCTTGCAAATCTGACGTCTTGTACACTGCCCCAAGTGGCCATTTTCTACGTGAAACATATTGCAGTAAATGTTCCATAAAGGAGTTGGCTCCTCTGTGTTCAAAACACACCAGCTTGAGGCCAGGGAATATAGCACCACCGACAGATCGGGGTGGAATCCTACCTCTGCCTCTGACTAGGTGGGTGCATCTCTGTGCAGATGACTTACACTGCCTTGTTCTTGGGGTTTGGGGGAATCTAAATGAGGTTCAAGAAAGATTAAAAATCAAATAAAGCAAACCAATGCTGGCCACCGAAGTAAGTGTTTCCTGCATTTCACTTCCTTCCTCTCTCCCAGTTCCTTTAATGGGCTGCACAGAAGTCTGGGCAAAGCCTTTGTTCTCGCCACTCCCTGGTGCAGGCATGTAGGGAAGCGTTTAATCTCCCGGTCTCAGTTTCTCTCCTGTGTAATGGGATAATAAGACACGACAGCTGCCCATCTCTCAGGGCAAGGAGAGGATTAATGAGTTAATGTTTACAAAGGGCTCTTAGAGCTCCCTCTGAAAGTCTCTTCAGATATATTTTATTGGCATATTAAGACTTCTATCATCTGTGGGAAAAAAAGTCCAAATAGGAAAACATAATCATAACTCCAGGGAGCTAATGAGGACATTATAAGTGTAAATTTGCCACCTCAATTGCTTGTTTATGAGGTAGTTTCAGATGGCAAGGAGCACGCCTGTTCTGGTCTTAAGTGTGTGGCAGTGCTTGGACTTCATTCAAATGCCATTACGCTCTCCGGGAGCATGGCTGTTTCTGGTTGCCTTTAAAAGCCCAAGCCCATGAAGCAGAGAAATAAAACAAAGGTGCCCTCCCAGGTTGAGGGAAAGGATTTCTCCTGTTCGATCTTCTGAATGCTTTTTCGCATAGATAGACTCGCTCAACCCACCGTCATTAAGTGAAGAGGCAAGTTAGACGTTGCTCACCCCTGTCAGGGATTTGCTGCTCCTGGAATGGCTGGCATTGGGAGCTAGAAAGTATGAAACAATATTCCACTCAGGAATAAAATAAGTCAGGTCTGAGTGAATTTTTACCTCCTATGTAACAAGTGCTTCAGCCTTTTATTCCTTGTTGTACCCCTCAGAAATCTCTTGAGTTTTTTTTTTTTTTCTAATCTTCAATCTTCTCCACCCTCCATGAAATGTTAACTCCACAAATAAACGATCTGTTTTATGTCCTATGCATACCCTTGTGCTTTATACATAAAAAGGAGATTTTTTTTTGGCCATCCAAATTCACACCCTTGGGGGAGATACCAACCCCGGCGAGCAGGCATGCTTTAGCATGAACTGGGCTGACAAACGCTTCATTTGTTAACGAGAGGCCAAGTTCTCACTCTGTTTCCATTTTGTTCTCATGCTTGTCTCTCAAAATTGACTTCATTTATTACAGGGAAAACTTGGAAAGAATCTAAACATTCAAAATAAGGGATAAGTTAAATGAATTATGGTATATTCATAAAATGGAACATCCTGCTTGCCAATACATATGTTTTTCACGTACATATTGCTTTACACAGAGAGCCACTCAGAGGACAATTATCAGGAGAAAACAGCAAGGTACCCAGCGGTGTGTGAGGCAGACACATTTACTAAAGGCCAAGGGCGGCATCTGCCCGTGTTATTGTTGAGTTGCAGAATTTGAAGGGATCCTTCTTTTCTCCCTCCCTTCCTTCTTCTCTTCCATCTGTTTTCCCTCCCCCCTCTCTTGTTCTTTTAGTTTAAGCTATTTTATGTAGTTTTCTGTAAGTGCCATGTAAAATTGCATATTTAAATGGAGAAATGAAAGCGTGTGAAAAGAGCCCTCACATGCAGATTTCTAAGAGGTAGCAGCTTGGTGGAACTAGTCCAGGCCCTCCATCTGGTGAGGACCAGTGGCTTCCTAGGTGCTCAGGAAGGATGACCACTGTCTGTACATTGTCCCAGGTATTAAACCATCAGGATCTCCTGAGGCCATTGCTCCTTCCATGAAGGTGATCTCAAACTACTTGCTGTTCAGGCTGTATGGCAATTCTGACTAAAGCAAGTGTCGGCTAGAGTTGGGTCCTTCTTCTGGACTTTCCAGGATCTCTGCTCAGAAGGCAAAGAATCTGCTTGGCACAGCTCAGCTTAGCTCCCTGAACAACTATGTCCACTGATTTATTCATTTATTTGCAGTTTTTGGCCAGGGCCAGATTTGAACCTGCTACCTCTGATATATGGGGCTGACGCCCTACTCCTTTGAGCCTCAGGTGCCACCCCACTGACTTTTTTTTTTTTTTTGTAAAGACAGGGTTTTCTCAAACACCTGGCGCCTAGTGATCCTCCATGTTAGCCTCCCAAAGTGTATGATGACACGAATGAGCCACCGCGCCTGGTCTGCTGAAGTACTTTTAAGCATTTCACATTCATCCTGATCTGGACATCCCACGATTTATGTCAAATTACTGCTGCCTGTTTGGTTCTTCACTGCACTCCTTTAACACTCAGGGCAGCATCAGGCACACAGTAAACATGACTAGTTTCTAAATGAATGAGTAAGTATATGGGCCTTGAGTCTTTCTTTCTTTCTGTTTTTTGAGACAGAGTCTCACTATGTCACCGTCGGTAGAGTGCTCTGGTGTCACGGCTCACAGCAACCTCAAACTTCTGGCCTTAAGTGATTCTCTTGTCTCAGCCTCCCCAGTAGCTGGGACTATAGGCACCCACCACAATGCCCAGCTACTTTTTATTGCTGTTGTCATTGTTGTTTATCTGGTCCAGGCTGGGTTGGAACCCACCAGCCTTGGTGCCTGTGGCCAGCTCTATAACCACTGTGCTAGGGGCACTGAGCCATGAATACATTTCTTGAGGAATTTAACACGTAGAAGTTTTTCTTAAAGCTTATGCATACTACCGTCAGAGATTAAGAATAATTATGAAACACATTCTTTTTCTCTCGTTGACTTTGACTTCTTTCTATTTAGGACTTCAGGCTTGCTGTAGATTTCACCAGGATATAAGTCCCCTGATCATCTTCTGCTCTTACTCATCCTCACCTCTGGGGCCATTTTTCCAAGGACTCTCCTATTTCTCTCTATTAAGTCAAGACCCTGTGAACTATTCTCAGAACTCAATGCTTCCCTCTCCCTCCTTTTGCCCTTATCGAAGTTGTAATTATATAGTTATATGTGCAATTACCTAATGATATTGATAACGAGCACTTAATGAGCACTTACTAGGTGCCCATCACCGTGATTCCACCCTGAGCTCATCGTCATTTAAAATCATGACAATACGATGAAATACCACTATTATTGCCATTTTACAGAAGAGGAACCTAAGGCTCAGTGAGTCCAAAGTTGCACAGCCAGTTACCAGTAGAGTGAGAATTGTACCCAAACTGCCCCAAAAAGCCTACACAAGGAGCTTATGTAGCAGAGACCTCTGGTGTGTCCAAGGAGGGGAAATCTAGACATTAGGGAATTAGGAGTTTCCATGTGAAAATACAGATGTCTTGTTTCTCTTGAAAATCTGAAAGATACAGCAACACTTTGTGTCATTTTCTCATGACGGTCACTGTTTGACTGCTTCCTCCTCCCCTCTCTGGAGAGCACTTGCCCTCTCCGGCCTGCTCAGCCCTCTTCTGCTGTAGGCATTGCCATTTGCAACCTGGTCCATTCTGAGTTACTTCCTTCATTTTTTTAATATTTATTCTCTCTGAACTAAGATCCAAGTCATGCTCAAGGAGTTGATAGTTTAGTAGAAGAGGCAGGCCTTAAAAGACAATCATAGGGCAGTGAGGTAAGGAAGATTATGTATGTACCTGGTATGGCTGGTGCCGTGGAAATCTGTAACCCACAACAGTGTATGGGGGTTTGGGGAGTGGTATCAGGCTTCCCAGAATAAGACTTCTTCAGTGGAGTTTTGAAAGATGTAAAAGGGTTTCCCTGGAGAATTAGGGGACAATTCCCTGAGTAGACAGAATAGCATATACAAAGACATGAGGGTGATATACACAGGAAGGTCTTAGAGCTTTGAACAGTTTAGTGCAGCTGAGGCCAGGGGAAGGATGAGTGGGTGGACACTGAGGATACGGGGGGGCGGGGGGGAGCCAGGTGACAAAGGACCTTGTGTGTTGGGTCCTGTCTCAGTCCATTTGTGTCACTATAACAAAACACCATAGGAATTCATAAACAATGGAAATTTATTTCTTGTGGTTCTAGGGACGTGGGAGTCTAAGATCAAAGTTGGACCTGAAGATCTTCTTGCCGCATCCCTACACGGCAGGGTGAGCAGACACTGATGGACAGTGGAGGGAAAAGTAGCCTCGGCTAGTTTCTTCTCGCCGTTTAATAAGGCACTGTCCTTACTGGGAAGGTGGAGCCCTCATGACTTGATCACGTCACCTCTTAAAACCATCATGATGGGGATCATGTTTTAATACGTACATTTTAGGGGACATTCAGAGCATAGCAGATCGTCATCAGGATGTTTAGGAACCCTTGGCCCTCCTCCAGGTTCATGATAGGATTGCTCTTCTCTGCCCTCTTCCACATAGGAGGGGTCACATGACTCTCTTGGCTGATGAAATGTAAGCATGAGGGGCACGTATTGCTCCTGAGTGACAGTTTTAAGTCAGTGCTGGATTCAGTGTGTTCTTCTTTCTTGCCTTGTGCCATTTTGGCACATGTGGAGCTGGAGATTTCTGTCAGCCTGAGTCCCTGAATGACTGCTGAGTAGAGACTTCCCATCAGCCTACAATGGACACACAGCACGTGCAAGAATAAGTGTGACTGAGAATTGGGGGCCCAGCAAAATGGGACCCACCCTGACCTATCCATCTGCCAACTGAAGGAACTTAGAATTTACTTTTTAGTCCAAGGTATTAAAATGCCAAATTCCCTGTAAGGATTATACAGGCAACATAAATGAATGAAGAGGCAGGAGGGATGTTATGTGCAGTACCCTGTCCTTTCACTGGCACCCCACTGATTCCAAGTCATTGACACTTTCTCGTCCTCCAAAATGTCTGTTCATTCACATCTCCATGACTTTGCTCACATTGCCACCTCTCCCTTTGACTCCACCAGGAAACTTCCATGCCTCCTTTAGGTGCAACCTACACGCCATCCTTGGATATAAGTGATCCCCAATCCTCTACACACCTCACCTGCGCCAAGCTCCAAGATATTTTGCTATCATGGTTATTGCTATGGCCAACAGGGATGGCATGCTGAAATGCCCCCCAGGGCTTAGTAGGTAACAGAAGAGATCATCAGGAGGGTGAAGGCGATTACAAGTGCACAGCATGGTTCCCAGCTTCACTGAGCAGACACTTGGCTCAGCTCCAGCTCATCTAGGCCAAGCGGGAATACAGGCCTTGTCTCATTCTGTCTTCTGATTTTTTCACAAGAATAGAGAAATATGCAATTGTATGGGAAATCTCCAGATTTGGGAATGTTGAAAACTATTTTGAATTCTAAAGAGATGTGAAAGTCAATTTTTTTTTCTTTTTCCAATCTGGCCATGAGGCAGAAAGTGTGCATATTTGATTGTGGGGGGGTGGAGATCATGGATTTGTGAGCAGAGGAGAGGCTGGTCCAGACCTGACAGTGGATAAGACCCCTCGGAGATGTCACCAGGGAGAGGTGGAGGCCAGAAAAGCAGTGAGGAATGAAAGGAGGAGATGGACACCAGAGATAGTGGGGTGATGGGGTCACCGGGACACAGTACTTGGACAAGGCTGGGGAGGCCACTCACAAGGTGATCAGTAGGTGCTAAGAGGGAGGTGACAGGAAGAGCTTCAGGCAGGGGTAGGGGATTGTCTACGTGCTTCCCAAGCCTCTTTCAAGTCTCCCTTTTCATCACTTGCGGGAGCCTCTATTATAAGGCAAGCACCTGGGGCAACAAGGTAGTAAATAGCAGGAAACTGCCCTCCAGGGGCTCTTGACACAAGATTGGTTATCAGGGTTGGTTAGGCTCAGAAACCCCAAATAACAATAGCTTAAACACATGGACACTTATTTCTCTCACATGAGGGGACTCTGGCCATGGGGAGGTGGACAGTCCAGACTGGTCAGATGGCTCTGTGATTATCAGGGACACAGGGCCCCTGATCTCTTACTTCTTTGCCAATCTCATTACATGACTTTCAACTCCAGGTCCAAGATGGCTTCTGGAGCTACTGCCATCATCACGTCTGCATGCCAGCCAGTACAAAAGAAAAGAAAGAAAGAAGGAGAGAAACAGGGAAGAGAGCTTCTACTTTTGTGCTGTTAGCACTAACTTAGCCACAGGATCGCACCTACCTGCCAGGGAAGCTGAGAGATATCTTTATTCCATGTGCCCAGATACAATCAGAGGTTCCAGGAGAACAAGTACTCCAGGGCAGCTAGCAGCCTTGGTCACAGATGGGGGAAGAATATAGTCCTGCTTACTGAAGATTTGGGGAGAATGAGTGTCCCTCATAGCCCCAGGCTCCTTTTTCAAAATCGCTATGAAAGGACAAAGTAGAGGTGCGTATTTTAGCAAATACAGTAGACAATGTCCTCGTCATGATGTCCTCATAGACGGGTGAGGAGAGTCTGCAGTGAAAAGTAGGCAGCTCTGGCCCCAGGACCCAATCTCAGCAGTGGGCCAGTGGGGAACATGGCATACTAAGAAGATTGCACAAAGTCACAGGCAAGCACACACGTAGGTACATGCACACAGAGACACACACATGCCCCTTCTCCCTACCAGCCTGACAAGTCAGTGGTGGAAGCAGGGCTTAGATGGACCCCTTGCAGCTTGCCACGTGGCCATGCTCAAGTCACTTTACTATCTCAAAGACTCACTTTCCTCATTTATAAAACGAGGCAGGGCACAGTCCCGCTCGCAGCCCGTGCGTTGACTGAATGAGATAACATATGAAGAGCAGCTGGCACGGCTCAGCGAGCTGCTGGCTGCAGAATTGTTGCTTTCCTTCTTTGCCTTCACATTAGTTTAGCAAAACCACAACAGCCTGCAGGTTTAGGGGGGGAAGATAAAGCTTTGGCTGTGGTCCAGGTATTGGAATTGATCAATGATGTGATGGGAACCCCGAAGACGTAAGGCCAGTTAGTTTCATAACACGAACATGCTCTTGACAGCTTTGGCAGTCGGGCTTATTCATTTCAACTGGTATTTATTGTCCTGGGCTGGACTATATCTGAGAAACCCAGCAGAGGCCACAAGTAATGGCTGGCTACATTTGGAATTTGAAAACTGACCACATAGCTAGTATCATCTCTGCAGAGGAAGACATGTATGCCACTTGTCACCGAAGGGAGAGACTGAATAAAATGTTATTAAGAAAAGCAAAAAATGGCTCGGCGCCTGTGGCTCAAGTGGCTAAGGTGCCAGCCACATACACCTGAGGTGGCAGGTTCGAATCCAGCCCGGACCCGCCAAACAACAATGCTGGTTGCAACCAAAAAATAGCCAGGCCTTGCGGAGGGCGCCTGTGGTCCCAGCTACTTGGGAGGCTG
>NW_003852398.1:2576964-2583725 GCF_000181295.1 Otolemur garnettii
AAAAAAAAAAAAAAAAAAAAAGCAAAAACATTATCCTCCTCCTGTTCTCAGTTGTACCTTGTTCCTGAGGTTACTGCTGCAGGCTCCTGCAGAAAAGGCTACGGTGAGAAGCCAGAGAGGTGGGCCAGGCAGGGGGCTAAGTTACATTTGGATCAGGGACCTGGGGGAGTGGCCTTGGATGGAGGTCCTGCTTTGCTCTGGAAGTCACCAAGCTGGGAAGTGATGAGAATTCATTACAGGAAGGTGGAAGAATAAGAGACACTGATGAGAGAATCCTTGTCTAGAAGGTCTGCCCTGAGAGCCCAGTCTCCCTGTCCTTTGGACCATACGGGTGAGCTGTCCTCCGATGGACTGCCCCTTTCTTCCAGAGAGGAAAGAGGGAGTATCCTTTAGATAGCCGGCTCCAGGAGAAGGCAGCCTTATCAAAGACTTCTAGAAAGTAGAGTCTTCACTGCCGTGCCTGCCTCTCCCCCAACCTCGTCTCTGCTGCTTGATCCAAGATTTGAAAGCCCCCTCACCCCCTCTGAGTCAGCCTCCATGATTCAGCCTGCGGCTGCCCTCTGCCACTTCACATGGGCCAGTGACACTTGCTTCTGTCTGGAAGCCTCTCATCTTCTAGTGTCCTACCTACAGTTCTGGGGAATCTCAACAGAACCAGCCCCTGTCCCTGGACTCTCAAGGGCCTCCGGCCCAGACTCCCTGCCTCTGGCCTCAGCCACACACTGGTCACTTGATCTTTCACACATGCTGTACAGTCCCTTCTCAAAAGGGCTTCTGATAACTGTGCTAACTCATTGTCCTTCGTGTTTATTAACTTTAATTTTGAAAGCCATCCACTTCTCTCTTTTGGTTTCTATAAATCCCATAAGCAAATATGGTAGACTATGACAGCTATGTGCTCCTTATAAAAACTTCACAAAAAAACAGTTGTAAATCGGGTCAAAAGTGCTCATTCCTTTTGATTCCTTTCTCGAAATTCTTTCCCCTAGATTCACTTTCATTCATTTTTGTGTATTCTTAGTGATTTTTTTTCTCTGCCTATGTTTGCTTGTAAACTTACATAGTTTGGGGGTCTAGAAATACAACTGGGATCATACTTAGCATTTTTATTTAGTAGCTTGCTGAAATGACATTCCCCTGAGTGCCGTTCCTTGGGTATCTCTTCATGTCATTACACAAGGCTTCTCTTCCTTTTTTTCTACATGAGCTAATATTCCAAAGTATGGGGAGGCCATGATTTATGTCCCACAAGGGACATTCAGGTTGCATGCAGATTTAGCTATTTAAACAATGTCCTCATGAACATCCTCAGACACTAATCTCTGAGGCCGTGCATTTTTGTAGGGGCAATTCCTGTGAATAGGATTGCTGGGTCAGGGGGTGAATTAGCTCTTTGAGGTGGAATCGTGAGGACACTGTTTGCTCTGAACATTATAGCTCCATACAGCTGTCAGCCCAATCTCTCCAGCCAGGTCTGACCTGGCCTCATCCTCCCATGCCTGCCCCCTCCCTCCACGAGATAGGATTGCCCCTGTTATCTCATGCCTTTGTGCTCCTCTAGGCTGCACTGAGACGCCTGCCTGGCCCCTGCTTAAGGCCACAGTTATGTTTCATAGTCTCTGAATTGTCTTTCACCTGACTGTCCATGGAGCTTAGTTCACAAACCTTTGTTGTAGCGCAGGGAAAATTGCATTACAGTTTTTACTTGACTATTACCCTCCAGTAAGCCCCAAGAAACTCAAGGGGAGGCCTGTCTTATTTAGGTCTGTAGTCCTAGTGCCCCAAACTGAGCCTTGTCCAGTAAGCACAGAGCAGATGGTTGCTGAGCCAAGAGATGAATGAGTGGAAGAGTTTATGTTCCCAGAGATTTCCTGGGAACAGAAGAGGTTTATGTCCTGACCCACCTTCTAAGAGAGAAGTGGTCAGTTCTGCCCCCCATTTCTGTGGTATATAGTATGGTAAACTAAATAAAGCCTCCCCCCAAGGGATATGTAGGTCCTAATCCCTGGGACCTACACATGTTACCTGAAATGGCAAAGATAACTTTGTAGACTTGAGTAAGTTGTGTATCTTGAGATGGGAGGTAATTCTAGTTTATCTGGTAATTCCAAGTGTCCCTAGAAGAGGGAGGAAGCAAGAGATTTGAAACAGAGCAGGAGCAGGTGATGTGACCACCTACTGAAGAAATGTGGCCACAAGCCAAAGAATACCAGTGGCCGCCAGAGGCAGGAAGAGCCTAGACAAGCAGCATGGCCTGGCAGGCTTCTTTTTATTTTATTTTCTTTCTTTCTTTTTTTTTGCAGTTTTTGGCTAGGGCTGGGTTTGAACCTACCACCTCCAGTATATAGGACTGGCACCCTACACCTTTGAGCCACAGGCGCTGCCCTTTTCTTTAAAAAAAAAAATATATATATATATATATATACACACACACATACATATATATATAATGAGACAGAGTCTACCCTTGGTAGAGTGCTATGGCGTCACAGCTCACAGCAACCTCAAACTCCTGGGCTCAAGCAGTTCTCTTGCCTCAGCCTCCCAAGTTGTTGGGATTACAGGCGCCTGCCACAATACCGGGCTATTTTCTTGTTGCAGTTGTCATTGTTGTCTAGCAGACCCAGGCCTGATTCGAACCTGCCTCAGTGCATGTGGCCGGCACCATAACCACTGTGCTATATGGGTGCAGAGCCTGGCTTTCTGATTTTATTCTAGTGCAACTGATTTCAGATTTTTGGCCTCCAGGACTGTGAGAGAACACATTTCTGTTTCAAGCCCCGACTTGGGGATAATCTGTTGCAGTGGCTGCAAGAAATTAATACATGCTGTTAAGTATTTCTGATGCCTGAGATGATGCCAGGAGTTGTGGGAACTCTTTGCCAATTAGGAGCAAAGCTTTTTTCCTTCTAGGTTTTAGCCTCACACTCATGAGACAAATTCAGCCAGAGAAAGACAATCTGAGTAGTGTAGGAAAATGGCATCTAGACTAGGAGGTCTAGGCTTAGCTTAAAAACTCGAGCTCTAAGAATGAAATGCCTTAAAAGATGGGAAAAGGAGACATCTGGTGCAGGGGGCAAGTTTTAGCTGTGGGAAACATGGTGAGAATTATCAATGCCTTCAGGCCAACCTGTAAGTGATCTTTTCTGTTTGTCCATACTCAGCTAGCAACGTCGTGTGATTCTCTGCCTCTTCTATATTTGGGCTTGTTGGGCTGGATTGTCTTAATGCTTAAGTTATGTCTTGGGAGTTAACTTGGTAAATTTGGAAGCAGCATTAACTTACTGGCCTCTTTTATACTACTATTATTGTTATTTTAACATTCAATGGTCCCACAGTGATGATATAAAGAGTTAATGGAGCTTTCCAGAAGTTGGTAACATATTTTTAGCACTGGAGGAATTTAGTCTGATACAATCACAGAGCTATCATTTTTATGAGTGTGATGTTTTCTTTCTTGCACAAATATTACATCAACTGCAACATTAAAAAGTTAGCCACAATTCCTCTACGCAGACAACCCAACTGGTTTCGCTTTTGTCCAGTTCCCTTCTTGTCTCTGTCCATTTGCAGGTATTTTTAGCATCTCAATCATAGCTTAGATGGCATTTCGTAAACTACTCCTTTTCTCTTGATACTTTAGCAAAAACATTTTCCATGATGCTACACAGTGTTCATAACTAAAAATGTAAAAGACCATGTCAAAGTCTTTTGAATAGGTGCCCCACGACCAATGCAAGAATTTTGGCGGTTTCTGCTTTGGAGGGTGGTGGTCATGTTGTTTATGACTGTAAAGAAGGCCATAGTACAACTTCATCTTCGTTTTGGATTATTTACTCAGATAAATCTCCAAGCCTGCCGTACAGCCAAATCATATGAAAATGTGCATAATGCTTGAACTATGTTGCCACATTATTTTTTAACCAGGCAGAACTAATTAAACCTGTCCAACAGCTATGCTGGTGTGTTTCAGTTCCTCCGTGCTTTCCCTAGCACTAGGTGTTATCATTATTTTCTACTGAATTGATTTGATATAAAATAGCAAATTTTTGCTTTCATTTACATTTCTTTAAATGTTCCCAAGGGGTGAATAGTTTTTTGTCTTCTTCTCTTAATTGTGCATATTACGCCGTTCTTTGCTTACTTACACATTAGGGTCTGGACTTTTTTTTTTTTTGATTAAATGAAATGTGCTTTTTATACCCCAATAGGTAGGAATTTATCTAACATATTTGCTATATAAATTTTTACTTTTCAAGTCTCCTTTTTTTCCTGGTTATTCTAGTTATAAAATAGTTTAGGGCTCGACCGCTCATGTTTCAAAGAACAGAACATGGGTTCAAACCCCAACTCAGCTACTGTTTGATCTTGGGCAAGTTACTTAACATGTCAGAGCCTCAGTTTTCTTATCTGTGAAATGGAGACAGCAGTGCCTCCCTCCACGGGGCAGGTTTCTTTTCTAGTTTGCTTTGTTGCTTTTTATATCAGTTTCTTCTGTCTTCCAGCCCCCACACAGAAGTTGTTTTTTTTTTTTTTTAAACATGTTTACATAGTTGACTCTGTCTTTTTTGTTTTTTCTTTAAAGTTCCCAGTGAACTGTCTCTGGTGCATGTTCTCAGGATCACAAATGATTACGGCCCTTAGTGCCCAAATGTGTTCCAGATGGGCAGCGCTCACATGGTAGCACGGGTTCCGCGGCCAGCCTTTCAGCACGTAGGCTCCTACTGTAATCTAAACGGCGGGTGTCTAGACTCGGAAGGTAGAGATTTTCCAGTCCAGAAGGAGAAATTGAAGGGGTTACTCAAACCCTGATGGAATTGCCCATCAATGCCCCCAAACGAAAGTTAATATTGTTTCAGCCATGGACAAGAATGCCAAGAATGCTTTGTAAAGTTTTATCTCTTTGCAACTCTCCATTTTAATTATTGTCAGGAGGTGACCTACATGCCCGACAGGGAACTCTCACCCACTATGCTGGGACCACTAGAGATGGGGGGGAATGAGCCCCTGCTCCCCACTTTTCTGCCATTCCTTCCACTGTCTAAGATGGGGAGGGCTGGTCTTAGGAGTTTGGATTCTGTCTCCACTACCCTCTAGTGATGGTAAAGTCACTTGTTTGCCCAGAGCCTTAGTTTTCTCACCTATAAAATGGGAATAATAGTACCTACCTCAGTGGGTTTGTCCTGGTGTTGGATTGAGATCATAGAAACACAGTGTATTGCCTGACTAAGGGCTGAGATGAGGGTGACTATCTTCTCCCTGGCCAGTTTGTTACAAATGCAACTGTGACACTTACTCAAAACTCTTTAATGACCCTCCAGTTTTATAGGTTATAATCCAAATTGGCTTTAGAGACTTTTCACCCTCTGAACCATATTTGCTCTCCACTTGCATTTCCAGCTCTGCTGCTTATCAGTTGTCTGCTCAGGGTTAAGATACTTAATCTTCCTGTTTCTCATATTTTCCATCTTTGAAATGGGATAATTATACCTTTCACATAGGGGCATTGTGAAGATTAAATCAGTTGCTGCATCCTAGCTCTGCAGGCAGTAGTTTCTGGACCTGAGAGTGCATTCTCTTCCTCTTTGCAGACTGCTTCATTCCTGGACATCTGCACCTCCTCCAGGAAGGCTACCCGGACTGAAACAGGAGACTCCTTTGAGTTCTGTGTGATTCCCTGAGGCAGCCCAGTGCAGCGGGCATGCACAGACACAATCAGGTCTTAATTCTCCCAGCAGTGCCACTTGGCAGCTTCACCATCTTGGGCAAGTTACTTAACCTCTCTGTGCCTCAGTGTTCTCATCCACAAAATGGATGCAACAATGACTCAACCTCATAGAATATAATAAGAGATTCAGACAAAGGATTTGGGACTATACCTTGCACACAATAGAAGAAAATATTTTTTCAGGTTGGGTGTGGTGGGTGACGCCTGTAATCCTAGCACTCTGGGAGGCCCAGGTAGATGGGATCACCTGAGCTCACGAATTCCAAACCAGCCTGAGCCAGAGCAAAACCTCATCTCTAAAAATATCTGGGCATTGTGGCAGGCACCTGTAGTTCCAGCTACTCAGGAGGCTGATGCAGGAGGAATGCTTGAGCCTAAGAGTTTGAGGTTGCTGTGAGCTGTGACGCTGCAGCACTCTGCCGAGGGTGACAAAGTAAGACTCTGTCTCAAAAAAAAAAGAGGAAATATTATTTTTGCATAATTTATCATACTTTTCAACAACCATCTATGTACTTTCCTTCTTCCACACTTCACTTGGCTGTATTTTCCACCCAAGACTAGAAAGCACCGTCAGGGCAGTGATTGTCTCGTACTCATACTTATCCCCAATATCGGGCACAGAGCAAGTACTTAACATGTTTGCTAACTGTCAGTGTTTCACAATGTCTTTATTTTGTAACTTACTAAGCTTTCAGCTGGTTGAAATAGTTGAACTGTAAGAATAACAGGGGGCTTGCATCTTAGACTCACTTAAATGTGTGACTTTAGGCAAGCTATTGGCTTCTCTGAGCCTTGGTTTACTCATTTGTAAGATGAGGATAATTATATCAAACTCATGGGGTGTTGTACTAAGGGTTAGAAATAACAGAGGTGAGTACTGTATCATGGCGATTCTCTAAAGTTAATTTAGTCAAAATCTCAATGGAGTTTTTCTTAGAACTCAACAATTAGGGCTCGGCGCCTATAGCTCAACCGGCTAAGGCGCCAGCCACATACACCTAAGGTGGCGGGTTCGAATCCCCAGCCCGGACCC
>NW_003852398.1:2583906-2595537 GCF_000181295.1 Otolemur garnettii
AATTAGATTGTAAGTTTAATTAGAATAATAGCAAAAGAAGATTTTGTAAGATTGAGCATTCGTATTAGATGTTGAAATGTATTTGTGAGTTACAGTAACAAACATGATGGAGAATTTGAATAGAACGAACAAATAAATTCCTGAGCATGTGAAACCTACTTTGTGCTAAACAGGTGCCACACAACAGTGGGCAGGACCTGGGTTTAATCAATAAAAGGTGTTGGGGAAATGGTATTTGAAGGAAAGAGATCTTCCCCTCACACCCTACTTCAAAATAAATTCCAGATGGATTATAAAGTTAAATGTAGCAAACAATATATAGAGACATGGAGAAAAAGCTAGAAAGGATATGCATGCACATGTTTATTGGCTTTTTATATTATGTTTAATTCTACAATCCACGTGTCTTGTTCTCGTCTCAGAAAAGGAAATTACTTTCTTACAGCAAACGATGGAAGAATCCACACCTAAAAATATAACCTAACATAAGTTATATTATCATTAGATGTAGAATATATAGAATCATAAAATTCAAAACTATTTTTTACTTTAAAAATCATAAAAATTTCAAAGAGAGATAGGAGGAACATTATTAAAAATGGTAAAATGTTATAATATCCAAAAATATTACAAATCAGCAAGAAAGAAAAACAGAAGAAATACCAACAGCAAACATAAAAATCAGTTCAACCTTCCTAGTAATAAAAGAAAAGCAAAATCAGATCATTCTTCCTTGACTCGCCTGGTCAAAATATTTCAATGACCCCCACTGTTTTGGGGATAAAATCCAGAATCAGCCCCTGACATCTAAGACCTCTTATATTTGGGGGCCTGCCTACCCATCCCCCTAAAGATCTGAGTCTTCAGTTACACACGAGTATCTCCTTGTCTCTGCATGCCACACACTCTTGCAAAGTTCTGAGATTGTGCACATATCAGTCCCTTCCTGATACTTGGTAAAGCTCCATCTTTAATACCTGGCTGACGTAGATCCTAGTGCAGTTCATTCTGTATTCGTACTCTTGAAAAAAAGTTTGAAAGTGCCTGGCAGTTCCTGAATTTGTTATTCCTTTTAGTGGGAGGGGGAGTGGAGAATAGAGGGACTTCTCTCAAGTAGAGTCATCCACTTGCATTTTCTTCTGGGAAGCAGGTGTGAACCCTGAACTGGCCCTCAGCGCTGGGATAAGGAGATTAGTAGTGAAGGTTAAACTTCTGACAGTCTTGGATAAAGATTCACAGAGTCTGATTACCGGGGCCCCACTTCCCACCCAACCTTAACCAATGCTCTGCCCCTAGTCAAATTTGATGATCAGCTCAAAGGAGGGTTGTCAGGTAAAATTAAATACAGGTTGCCCCCAGATATTGCATGGCATATACTTATAATAAAAGTTATTCTTTTTTTAATCTAAAATTTTAAACTTAACTGGACATCCTGCGCTTTTTATTTGCTAACTCTGAACACTTTAGCTCAGATGAAAGGAAGGGGCCACTGCCTAATTTCCAAGACTTTGGGAGGGACCCTTTAATGGGGATGGAACAGTGGGGGCATGTTCCTCACTGCTTGAACTGTGCGGGGTGATGGAAATCAAAGCTGGTGGGTCCGCTCTCTGTGTAGCGGCTGCTGCATTCCCTGAGTAAGTGGTGTCCAAAAGACTCATATGCACAACACCTGTGGGCTGTCAGGGACATACAGTGGCAAGTGCAAGGTCTTAAAAGTAAAATGGATTTAGGTCTGTTACCAACTTGTTAGCTGTGTAACCTTGGGCAAGCTCACTTTCTGAGTCACTGCTTCACCATGTGCAAAACAGGGATGATGACCACCTCCCAAAGTTGTTTTAAGCACTAAATAAAAAAACGTGTGCTAGTACAGAGCGTAGTGTTTGGCTTACAGTAGACACAGGTGTTTTCCTTGGGATAGTTATAGGAAGAAGAGTAGCAAAAGAATGCTACTTTATTAAAGTCAAAAAAAGCATGGACTCCTATCATTTTATTTCCTTATAATGAGATGTATATTGTGTCATGTGCTTATTGTTTATCCCTATTTAAAATATTATTGTTATTTGAAATCCTTTGTACAAATAATGTTCTCTTTACTCTTCCATGTCAAGCTTGTTACATTGATCTCATTAGCACTGTTGTCGAGTTCAGGAAACAGGTGCAGAGAGGTTGAAGTCACAGGGTTGTCAAAAGGAAACATCGGCTGGAGTGTGGCAGCAGCAGTGAGCTGGGGCCCTTTCTGAGGCAATTCCTTGTCCTGGAGTCTTAACAGATCTGGTCTCAATGCACCTCACACACCTCTTTGAGGGAAGAATCATTTTCTCTGTTAAGAGAAGAATTGACGCTCAGTTAGGAAATGGGTATTTTCCAAGTTCACAGAGTAGGAAATGGTGAAAGCAGGACTCAAACCCTGATGTCTTTGGATACAAACCCCACCAAGTGTGGGTTGAAAGTCAGATCCTTAGATCCTACCTCTTGTAATAACCCCACAACACCTAGTTGTACAGGTGACAGTTTTTAGGAGTTGTTATTCCAACAAAGGTGTCATTTCTTCTTCTTGCTAAAGACTGGCTTCACTTCCCTCTAGAAACAGAGTAAGTGCTTAGTAAACATGCATTGGCTGAACGAGAAGATGTGTCTGCAGAGACCAGAGAAATAGCTTCCATGAACAAAGCAAGGATTTTCTGAATAGCATTTGGCTATTTCAAGACAAAAATCAATGTGCATCAAGGTGTATGTCACTGAAGGTGCTGTTTTAAATGTCTGACACCAACACGCAGCGATGGAGTCCCTAAGCGCTGGGTCTCAGAAACCTGGGCAGGGGCATAAGTGCAGCTCAAACCCAATCTTGTTGGTGAGCAGGATACCAGCTAACAGCTCCATTTGCTCCCAGGGACTCTGGCCCAAGTCTATGGGATGGTTGAGTGAATCCAGAATGCCATGCAGATGTTCTCCATGTGTGTTCAGGAATCAGCAGGTGCCTGTGGCCAGCTGTCTTTGCAAGGTGCAGCAGTCAGGGCCGGAGTGGCTGGTTGAGGCAGAGGGTGTTGTGAAAGCTCAGAATGGACTATTCCAGCCACAAACCATGACTGGTCAGTTGCGCTTCCTCCACTTTCTGCAGGGGGACAAACAAAACTGGAAAAGCCCAAGCAGGTTGCCCAGGCCTGGTTTTTTGTTCCAGCCTCACCTGTGTAGCCCTGGATGTGGCATCACCCCCCTCGGCCAAAGTAGGGCTATTTTGGAGTAGTTATTTCCTAATCTATCTAGCTCAAGTGTGCTATCCCCAATGAAAAGCTCCTGCAGTGGTTCTCAACCTTCCTAATGCCTCCTATAGCTGCAACCTTTTAATACAGTTCCTCATGTTGTGGTGACCCCCAACCATACAATTATTTTCATTGCTACTTCATTGCTACCAGTCGTAATTTTGCTACTGTTATGAATCGTAATGTAAATATCTGATATGCAGGATGTATTTTCATTGTTACAAAGGGGTCATGACCCACAGGTTGAGAACGGCTATAGACTTAGAGGAAAGAGAAGGGGGGCTGACGTTAAATTAGTGCCAGCTGTGTGCCAGGTGGTTTAGCTAGCAATCCCTTACTGGGCTTTAAGTGCCACTGTCCCTAGTTTTGGGCCACCTGCACTGGAGGAAGTCAGGAAGTCTTGCTTCTTGCCCCCCCAGAAGCAAGGTGGGAGACAGACACACAAAATCTTCCTAAAAGTTTCCAACTGGGTCTCCTCCTCCGTCCTTCAACAGATGAAATGGAGGTGCATTTCATCCTTTAGAGTAAACTTTGGGCCCAGCCCTGCAGGCAGGAGTCAGCCTTTCCCTGGCACACAAGGCCTCTGGTGACTCCTTCTGCCTGGTGGCCATGCCATCCCCTTCCATCATGGTTGAAGTGGCTCTCTGAACCATGCCCATTGGCTGGCGCATTGCACACAGCCCACTGCCCTACCCGTGCACCTGCTGTGCCCTCTTCTCAGCCTGCTGGGTCCCTCATCCCTCTAGTTACTGAGTTCCAGTTCACTCGGCCCATCCAGGCTTGAAAGCTTTGGCCACAGCTCTGAAGAAATTCTCCCTGATGCCTGGATCCTATGCAGGGACTGTCATCCTCTCACTGATGACCTAACTTTTTTCTTTATGACAGTTAAAATATGGTTTATATAATCATTGAAAGACATGATAAAAAGGACAAAATTCTCATCATTCTGTCAGGCTGCTGTCCCCCCAGATTTCCAGTCTACATCTGACCTGATTCTCCCGTGCAGCAAAGAATGATACAGGTCCACTCAAAAGCAGCCCCAGAAAGCTCTTTCTTTCTTTCTTTCTCTCTTTCTCCTATGACAGCTGGCATTTTAAGCAAAGATTAAATGCATATACATGAAAACATACTCTATATAGCATCACGGAATTACTATGAAGACCTTTTAATGTAAACAAATGAGTTGCTAGATTCAGAAACTGAAGTTACACTTCTGGATAGCTTTCTGCAGATAAAGAAGAAAAAAGGTATTAGAATCAGTTAACTACTTTACTATAAGCCTGGCATAGCTCTCCCTTACTAGCAATTAACGTTCCTAGGGGAGGGAGAGGATGAGGGAACAAGGAATGTTTTCTGGGAACCCACTGAGTGTGGTGTTTGCATTATAAAGGCAGGGGCTCAGTACAGGCATCCAGGAGGATCCTGCTCAAATTCTACCTCTGTCACTTTCTAAACAGGTGACCTTGGGCTGTGACCTTAGCCCCTGACCCTCCAAGTTCGTTTTCATCAGATAGAGAAGACCATTCTGATATCCTTCAGCTACTGTTGGGAGGATTAGCTAAAATGAGGTCTGAAATGGCGCCAGCGCACACATATCCAAAGCCAAACAAATGCTAATCACTCATAATAATAGTATTGTTAATGCTCAGGTGATTCAGCCAAAAAACTATTTGATCAAAGTGAGTTTGGGCAAATTTATAATTGGTCAAAACAATTTGGAAGAAAGCTGAGTGGCTAAAGAACAACTTGGCCAAAACACAAATTTCACTGAAAAGCAACATTTCCAATAGCCTTTGAAACAGCATTGCAAATCTGCCTTTCTTTATGCAAAGCATTTCTGTACTTTTCACTTCAAATTTACTTTCACTATTTATTCTTCCTATTCGTTATATTAAGAAAGATGTTGGGACATAATAAATACTGATTACTAAGAGAATAACCTAAAAGTCTAAGAAAAGAGGAAATACTTGAGACAACCTTTCCTATTACAGTGATTTAAATGAATTATGGAATGTCACAAAGTAGTATGTATGGCATGAGCTCACTTTTGAAATATCGCGTCTGTGTAAAAGGGCACAGCTACATTTGGATCAAAGGGTGGGGAGTAGATGGACAGAAAGGTAAGACTTTGGAGGCTCTCTTTTGCATTTATTTTGCTTTCTCTTTCTATTTTACTATTTTTGAGATGACAATACATTTATCATAGGAAAGAAACAAAAAGATGAAGCTCAGTTTTTTTTTTCTTGTCTTGTGATTACATTTTTATAACTTTATAAAACATCTCGTTTGTTTCAGGCCAATTCTGTCCTTTCTGATTTTTTGCTATGTTTAAATGGTGATTGTAAGGATTGTAGGAAATTCCTTACACAGTCCTGGTGCATAGTAGGTCCTTCATAAGCAGTAACCAATGACTCATCTCTTGTGAACATTGGCTATGTCCTACAAGCCTTTGTTGGACGTTTCGTTTGTCTCTTCTTTGACCTGTAAGTTGTCTTGATGAGCTGCCCTTGGTGGGCATTACTTTGACCTGGTTGACTGTGATATATCCCTGAGTAATCTCTGTCTTTCCACTCGTGGTCCACTTCCCATGCTGAGCTATTCACATAACAATCAAACCTGCTCCTTTTATAATTTAAATTGGATCCTGTCAGTTTGTAGTCCTCCACTGGTTTTCTATGTATTGAGAATCTGGTCTATACTCCCCTGTGCCATCAGGCCCTGGCTGCTTCTTTAGGCCCACATTCTACTCTGTTCTCACTTACTCCTTGCAGGCTGCTGCTCTAGTGTCCTCACTGCTTTCAAATGCACAAAGGCTGTTCTGCCACAGGGCCTTTGCATGTCTCATGCCTGCCTGCATCAAGGTCTCTGCTGAACTCTCATCCCCTAAGCTAGGCCTTCTTTGGCTGCTCTATCTGAGGCTTCTCTCTCCCTCTCTTTCATAGCATTTACTGCATGGTAGTCAGTATTTATATCCCTGTTTGATGCTCTCTCTCATCAAAATATGAGCTTCCCCAGGGAATAGGCTTTGTCAGCTTTGTTCATGCCTGTGTGTCCATCCAGGCCTCAGAAGAACACCCATCATATTGGACTCTTAGTAAGCTTTAGTTGAAGGAATGAATGAATAAAATCAGTAAATGCATGAAGTATGACCTTTGTATTAGCCATGAGTATTATATGACATTTTAACAGTATAAGTAGGAATGGTTTCCTGAAAATCAATTAGAGGTAAATAAACTTACCTTTCAAAAGAGGAAACAATCCCTATAACAAGGTTGAGGTTTTTTTTCTTGAGACAGAGTCTCACTATGTCATCCTTAGTAGAGTGCTGTGGCATCACAGCTCACAGCAACCTCAAGCTCTGGAGTTAAGTGATCCTCTTGCCTCAGCCTCCCAAGTAGCTGGGAATACAGGTGCCTGCCACAAAGCCTGGGTATTTTTTGGTTGCAGTTGTCATTGTTGTTTGGAAAGCCCAGGCTGGATTGGAACCTGCCAGCTCTGGTGTATGTGGTCGGTGCCCTAGCCACTGAGCTACAGGTGCCCAGCCATGGTTGAGATTTTTAAAGAATCCCAACCAACCACCGACCACCCAAAGACCTCCCAAAATTAGTAACTGCCGACAGTCAATGAGAATATTTATTCCCACCCAATTGTCATTTCACCCAATTGCTAGATTGACCAACTTGCTGTGGCCAAATTGTCAGCTGTGGCACTTAGGGTTGGGGTATCTGTGTGGCAAGAGAGAGGCCCAAGTTTGAGGGCCTGAGAGGGTCTATAATACTACCCACCCCCAACAAAACCTAGATTCTCCGGATATGAGGGTGGGGCTTTATTTCTATAGGAAAACCACCGTTTCCTTGCCACCTCAGCTCCACCTGGCACGTCTCAGCCTGGGACGGCCCCTCCTATCCTACAGGAGGAGGCAGGGGCAAGTGTCTGTGGGACGAAGGAAGGAGAGGGTGACAGGGAGAATGTGGAATGGGGGACAGGGGACTGGGAGGGTCCTCTGGTCCAGGCTCCACCGTGTGCTTTGGAAATGAGTGTGTCTGTGTGGGAGCAGGAAGAGGCTGGCGAGAGCCCGCCTGCAGGCTGCGCGTGGGACTCTGACCCTGACGTCTCCCAGGTGGCTTCGGTGAGTGTGGCTGTGTCTGAGCTTCGTCGGCCCGTCCACTTGCTCGTGTGGCTTTCCGGTTAGCTCTGTGTCTCTGGCCGTGTCATCTGTACGAGCCTGTTTGCCCATGTGCATGTGTGGCCGAGTGTTCACTTCTACAGACCCACAAATGTGAGTCCAGCCTTTGCCGCAGCTTGCTGGGACCCTTCGGGAAGCTTGCACCGGTCTGGAAGCAATCGGGGATGTGGACAAGACATGGTGTTCCATCCAGCAGGAAGGCAGGCAGAAGGCAGCCTTGGAGTCGCAGCCAGAAAGACTGGATGGAATGCGGTGTCTGAGCCCTCTCCATGTCCAACCAGAGCAGGCAGGTAGGAATCCCGGCTTCCCAGCATGACCCCTGGGGCCTCGGGCGGGAGCCTGGGGATCTCGTGCTTTCCACTGGTCTCCAAACATGCTCTGCTCTTTGACCTCAGCCATCGCTTCTTCTTTCAAGACTTTGTTTAACCACCCCTGCCAGGTAGGGACCTTGCCCTGACCAAGCCCAGAACACCAGCCTCCTCTCCTGCATCCCCACAGACCTGCACGCACTCTGTCCTTGGACTGTGTGCTCATCTGTTGCCTCCACTCTCACCCACAGCTGGTCTGGGGGCTCCTTGAGCTCAGGGACCTGCCCTATCTGACTTAGCACATCCAGGTCTCAGCACTTGGCTTCAGATGTGTGCAACACAGTGGGGGGGGGGCGGGGCAGGCCCACAGACTGCTGGGATCCATCTCACCCATCCCCTGGGCCTTGTTTCCATCCCAGGGGGCTGCGGAAGAGGAGGTGGTGGGAGGACACATGGGCATCACCCGCACGGACCCTCAGCAAGGGTTCTCTCCATGGGATGTGCTTGAATAGAACCCCCATTTTTTCCTTTTCCCTCTCAATATGGCCCCTTAGAAAAGAAGGGGGTGGCTTTCGTATTGAACTCTTACAAAGTGCCTCATTTTGTGGAGAACTCTCTCAATTGCTTTATTTTGGACAACAAAGAAATGTTTGGCGAGTGTACATTAGTCTAAAACCACCTCAAACAACATGGGTTTAGAATTCTTAAAGAGATAATCTGACAGAATCTGTAAGAAGAGGAGTCAGGAACATTTTACACAGATTTAGCAATTCTTCCTCGGGGTATGACCTCAAATTACAAGTGCTGGATGTCATGGCAAATAAGCCCTTTAAAGCTCGGCTTGAAAAGCAATGCTGAGTGGTTCTTTTGTGGAGAGCACGAATATACACACACCCAGAGAATGAATAAAAATCCAGACTGTGCTCATGGCGTGCAAGTGGGACAGAGGCAGTGCTTCCAACGGCGGCCTCAGATGTGTGACCAGGCAGCATTGGATCTCAGGGCCATCAGGAGGAGAGAGATCTGGAAAACTGGATTTTGTGATGCAAAATGTGGCTCTGAGAAGCGGATGCTTTTGTGGAAGCCATGTGGCAAGGAGTGGAGCAAAGCCATTTTATACGACGTGTGTTTGGAGAAAAGCATGCTTCTAAATGAGTATTATTATCAAATTATAAGTAATTTGATCTTTACTTCCATATTGCATAACTGAGTTAATAAATTAAATAAGTGGCCCTTGACCTAGTTTATAGCCATTCCTAAACATTTTTATATTCAACCACAATTTGGGGGGCCTTTGACTTAGAAATGGAGGGCCTTGTCTGACATCTGGGCAAATACAGGAGACACAGCCCGTAGTTTCACAAATCCTAAGGAGAATTCACAAGAGGGAGATGCGGTTTGAAGATTTTTTTCCCCCTGCTGAATTTATGTTTGTATTTTGAGAAAGATAAAGAAGGACATTGAGAAAATGCCCTCCCAAGGAAGAAGAGAGGGGCCTTGAGACCAGCAGCACAGACAACTGTCAGGACCCAGAGGAGTCGGTGGCTTCCTAAGGTGGTGGGGATCACCACGGCTCCATCTATTTGTTACTCGCCAGGAAACATCCTTGCAAGCACATTGCCTAAATTTTTTTTTCGCCCTAACTCTACTTACAAAGTAGGTATTATCATTATACTTTACAGATAAAGAAACTTGAGGTTTCAGAATCTTCCCTAAGTCTCACAGCCAGGACTTGCTGAAGCTAGGATTAAGATCCAGGCTTAACCTCTTAACCACGGCCTTGTACAGCTCTTATAAACATTTCCTACTGTTTGCACAAAATGATTATATCAGAACGGCAGGAAAGTGTTCTAGCAAGGAACTGTAACTTAATTCCTCTGGTCACTCCTTTCTTGCTGGGCCGTGTGAGTTTTCCCACATACTTCATTATTTGAGAGCTAGGGTCTTAAAGCCAAATGTATAGAGAGGTCAAGGAGTGAAGGGGCCCAGGGTAAGCAACAGGGAGCGGTGGGGGCTGTGGAAAAACAGAGAGCCCATGCCCATCTAAGGGTGGGCTGAGATATTACTCCAACCCCCTGCTGCCATGAAAATTGTGGTCCAGTTACTACCAGGTCTTCAAACACAGTAGCGCCTCCACAGTTGACCACCTCCCTACACTGACCATGACCTAATTTTCGTAGATGAGACATGTACCATATGCACATATCAGTACAGTAGGCCTAGTTCTCTGTAGGTTGACCAGTTTGTTACAGTACCTTAGGTGGTCAACTTACAGAGGATCTTCTGTATTTTCAGAGGACAGTAAGTCATATTTGGGGGTAAAGTCTTTTAAGAGTTGATCACTAGCACACCACCATGCAGGTGCGCAAAAAAAAAAAAAAAAAAAAAAAAACACAAAACCCAGAAAACAAAACAGAGTTGATCACTAGCTCAAATTAATTTTCAAAACCCACATAGAATAAACCAAACTCATTTGGGTGCTGCGGTCGCCCCTTGGGCTGCTGTATCGCCACCCCTGTGTATGGGCCCTGCTATCACATGAAGCAGCTGGGACAGCGTTGGCGTCGGTACCTAAAACATGTATGTACATCCCCGCATCTGGGATAGCCCTCAGCTATCTGGGTAGCCTTCCTCAGCCTCGGGTTTCTGGCCTGTGAAAAGGGAAACACTAGTAAACCTCCCTTTGCAGGTTTGTTGAGAAGGACATGCACAGTGAATCTAACAGGCCCAACACCAAACTCCCGTTCCAGACCCCCACCACTTGTACCATCTCCGTTGTCTGCCATGTCAGGACACCATGATCACTAACTGCTTCCTCTGCCAGAAATGCAAAAAGCTTCTTCTAGCCCTATTATAGCTAAAGACTTTGGTTACAGAACTTTCTTTTATCTGGCTCTTTCTTGCCATTCAAGTTTCAGCTCACATGTCCCCTCTTCAGAGGTAGCAGTCCCCCCTACTAGATGTGGCCACCTGTGTCTCCTATCACCACACTGCTGCCACATCACTTTCTCAGCAGCTTCACCATGACCTCGTCTGTTTACTCGTTTCGGAGTTCATCTTTCTTCTCAAGTAGAGCAAAGACCTCACTGGTCTTTGTTCATCATTGTATTGCCAGAACCTAGAACAACACTTTGCACACAGTAGGCACTCAATGGATGGATGTCCATCAAATAAATATGCAATACAGTGATTATTATTAGAAACTGTTTTCCAGAGAGCAAAAAGAAGGGAGGCTGCTGCTTGGACTATGTAGAGAGGGCTTGGGGGCTTGCCTCGTATGAATCAGCACCGGGTCATGCCCATTCCTTGCTCTTTTACCCAGTGAAATGTTTTTGCTCCAGAAGCTGTTATGGAGATAGAGATGATGCCTCCTGGAGCGCAGATAGGATCAGAAATACGGAATTACACCTGAAGCAGGCCGAGCAGCTCACAGGATCAGACAGGCTGGTCCTGGAGGAACAAGGAGGGAGGGGACAAACCAGAGGTCCAGGGCCCTGCTATTTGAAGAAGGAAGCTGTGTTCTAACCCTTTCCTCTTCTATTCTCTTTCAACCTCGAGGTCTCAGTTTTTCTGATTGTTTGAAAGACCCCCTCACTGTCTCCTGGCTCCCTGCACTTTGGGGTTGTGGTTACCACCCTTTCTGGATGGTCTGCAGGTCTCTCTGAGTCACTAAGGAGAAATTCTGGGTTGTCCTTTGTTGGTCCTTAATACTTACTTTGAAACTTGCTAATCCAGCTCTTTAACAGAGTCTTCTGGGGCAGAAGTGTCCAGTGAGATTTAAACGTTGTTTACGTTGACAATTATTCTCTGCTTATGGATTTCCACTGCCACTAATAATAAAATGTTGATGCCCTTATTTTTATTTATTTATTTATTT
>NW_003852398.1:2595738-2598223 GCF_000181295.1 Otolemur garnettii
GTTTGGCGGGTCCGGGCTGGGGATTCGAACCCGCCACCTTAGGTGTACGTGGCTGGCGCCTTAGCCGGTTGAGCTATAGGCGCCGAGCCGATGCCCTTATTTTTAAAGTGTGTGGGGGTGGAAGATTTCTCAAAGAAAAATATTAAGTAAGTAATTGTACAGGTGGTATGTGAACCTGACAACCTTGATGGGGACAGGGCGCAAAAGGCTAGAGTTTGGTAAGTCCTGACCTGGGCAATTAAATGCAGCTTCCTTGGAAATGTCCTCAAATGTCTCCAAGATGTGGCCCTGGGGCAACTTGCCAACTTATTTCCTTTTACTCCCTTTCATTTAAAACACGTTGCCCTATCTTCTTCAGAGAAGTTTCTGTTCAAGTCTTTTGCCCACTTATGAAGGGGATTGTTTGCTCTTTTCTTGTTGAAAAATTGGCACACAAAAAAATTAAAAAGTATAAAACTTTGCCTTAAACTTAACTACTTCCTGTTTTACCTGTGCCCTGCCTCTGGGCTTTGCTCACTCAGTTCCCTGCTCCAGGAATGCCCTTCTTGCACGTAACATAGCCTAGAAGAGGCAACTCAGACTCCTACAACTGACCTCCTTACTGCTTTGTCAGTGTCTTGCAGAACAGTAACAGCTACTGTGAGTGCATCCTTTTTGGCCGGGCACTGTAGGTACACCTGTTCTCAAGGGTGCAGCAATTCTAGAAGTGTTTCCTCCTTGTTCCCATTTTACAGGGTGGGCAAGTGCTCTGACCGAGATTCATCAGCTGAACTCAGGCACCTCTCTCCCCAATCTTGGTCACTCTCAGCACATTTTGTGTAGCCGTAGAGTTACCTGGGTTTGTGTCTTCTGCCACAAGGATTGAGGACACATTTGTGAGCCACTTTTCAACTGTGGAGGTTCTGGCACTTTGATGGATTCTGCAAACTTTTGTGTGAACCCTGGGCCAGTTTGAACTGAAATTCTCCTGTGGGGGCTTCAGGCTAGGTGGGGCTGCAAACCTTTCCTGGGATCTGAAAGAAAGAGGATGAGTGTACTAATTACTTCAGGGGTTAAGCTATACCTTTCCGATCCTTGTACCACGTAAAGGTGGAGCTTCCATTTGAGTGGTGTCCCAAAGCAGTGGACCAGCCAGAGCTTGGGTTTGGCTCCATTCATTTCCTGACTGTATGACCATGGACAAGCCTCTCCATCTCTCTGTAAAGCAAGGCTGCTGGGAGCCTGAGGTGCAATGAAGAAAAACCATCTGACCCTCGGCCTGCACACAGTAGACCCTGCAGACATCAAAAGTGGCTTCCTGCCCACCTCTTCTTACCCTCTCTGCCCTGTGCCTGCCTTAGACATGTCTGTGCAGACAGACTTTGGGCTGTTTGGTTTCTAACTCTCACTAGCAGTACACCCTTGGGCAACTTTACTCTTAAACCTCAGTTTCCTAATCTGTAAAATAGGGGTGATAATTTCTTTACCTCCAAGGCTTATAGTGAGAGTTAATGAGATAATGTGGGACTCTTATAAACAGTACCTGGCATGTAGGAAATTATCTCTTATGAGATGTGCTTTAAAATAGCCTCGTTCCTGAACCAAACCTGAGTTGGCCATACCCCTCCTACGTCATTGTCCTTCCCCTCTTTTCTTTTTTCCTCCCTCCCTCCCTCCCTCCCTCCCTTCCTTCCTTCCTTCCTTCCTTCCTTCCTTCCTTCCTTCCTTCCCTTCTTTCTTTCTTTCTCAGCCACAAGAACATTTCAAATTCCACAGCAAGCATTAGGTATGAAGATGCGGACATAGGGAAGAAAGCATCTGTAGGAAGGTGAGGACTCCTGCCAGCTCGTCATGTAGCCTGAGATGCCGAACACGGCACAAAGACATGGAAACGATGACTCAAGTTTAGAATTCATCTGAAGATCTCTTCAAAGTCCATTTTTTCCCTTTTCCTAATTATTATCAAGATAAGTAGGTGCTCCTAACTGGGGAGGGTCCAGGTTACAGTGACATGAAAACGGTGTCCATTCAAGTGCTCGTGTACTTACGACACACCCACTGAGGGCAGCGGGCCCCCAAATGAAGGAAGACCATCTTGCTGTTTCCAGTCTAGTGGTAAAGACCAGCGGGGGAGGGAGAGCACTGAGGTACCCTGGTGCCGGGGCAGGGCTGGGAGCAGAAGGGCTGTGGGGTAGAAAGAGGACAGGTCCAGCTCGGTGCCTGTAGCTCGGTGGTCAGGGCACCGGCCGCATGCAGGAGGGCTGGCGGGTTTGAACCTGGCCTGGGCCTGCTAAACAACAATTACAACAGCAACAAATAAAAGAAAAATAGCCACGTGTTGTGGTTGGCATCTGTAGTCCCAGCTACTTGGGAGGCTGAAGCAAGAGAATCACTTCAAGAGTTTGAGAATGCCCAAGAGTTTGAGGTTGCTGTGAGCTGTGATGCCACAGCACTCTACCAAAGGCAACATAGTCACTCTATCTCAAAAAAAAAAAAAAAAAAAAAA
>NW_003852398.1:2598243-2654763 GCF_000181295.1 Otolemur garnettii
AAAAAAAAAAAAAAAAAAAAAGAAGAAGAAGAAGAGGACAGGTCAGAGAAGTTCCAGAAAAGGCAACAGTCAAGACAATTATTGAGGCAGAATGGACACTCCAGTGACTGGCCTTGGAAACCATGCCTGGAACATCGCTTAGGATTCATTATCTGCAAGCACAGAAGCAAGCATTCACGGGCTAACTAAGGCAGGGAAGGAGTGTATGAGAAGAAGGTTGAGCAGTCACAAAATAGAGAAAAAGCCAGACTTTGGAAAAGGGCAGATACAGGGTGTCCAGCGAGCCAGATCTCCTGGACAGCCCTGTCAGCAATGGGAGGGCCGTGCTCCTGGGGTTTGTGTGCTTTTCCTTTCTTTATGTCTCTGCATCTATTTATTTATCTTGGTTTATAGCTCCAAGTCCAGGAAGAGAGAACTCAATTGTTCTAGCCAAGATCACATACCTGCCTGAGACTACAAGGTGAGGAGTGGGCACTTTGTGTGACAGCTACACCATAGCCGTCTTAGGAGGTAATTCTCCGACTGGAAATAAGAGTGACGCAAGGATGGAGGGCTATTCTGTCTACTGCCTTGTCCTCTGCGGTGAGTAAGCCAGCTCCTGGAGAGTTACAGGCAACGGAACCCCTGGATTTATTAGCATTTCCCTACTCCAGGTTAGGTGTTGGGAGAGGAGATGAATAAATCTGGCTCAAAAGTAGTGGAACCCAGGCTGTGAGCACAGGTTCTCTGATGCCAAATCCCCATCCTCTAGGACAGAATTGTCTAGAGCTGAAGAAGGCATGAAGTCTGAGACAGCTAGAGGGGGGAGTAGACTTGAGGGGCTGCCCAGAGTAAGTCCTCACTGATACCCCTGACGGAGTGGAGGTCATAACAGCAAGGATGAGGGCTTCGTTGCTCAGCAGTGGAAAGCCCAGAAGTCGCTACCCTAAGCTATTTTGAGGAGTCCCACACCCACTGAGTCTCAAGACTTGCTTGGCTGAAACATCTTCAGAACTAGATTATCAAAGCCTAGACTGTTTGGCAAACACAGGGACAAATTAGGCACCAGAGGCCCGGCCCCAGGAGCCCACTGGAACAGGCTGATCCTGCAGGAGATGATCTCAGTCTTCCTTCTCAGAAATCATCTGTCAGGAGCCCCGTGGCCTGAGGGCGTGGTGATAGGGCACACTGTAGGTTCAGTCCATGGTAATGGAAGGAAGGAAGGAAGGAAGGGAAGAGGGTATAGAAGGAATACATAAGAAAGAGAAGACTATTTAAAATGAACCAGTAACAGGAGTTTGTAAAACTGAATAAATGAATGAAGTATGAGAGGAAAACAGTCAGACGGGGAAAATGGAAGCATGAAAACAAGCAGTTTGGAGAGAATCCTGACCCTGCCACTCCCTAGCTATGTAATCCTGGGCCCATCTTACTACTTAGCCTCAACGTCCTCATCTGTAAAATGGGATTGACTTTGGTACCTTTCTTAAGAGTTTTATTGTAGGGATGAAATGAGGGGACAGATGCTATACACTTGGCTCAGGGTGAGAGCTCAGAGCATGTCAGCTATCACAACTAACAGGCTAAGGACAGACAGGAATAAATGAATGAAAGAAGTGAAGAGAGGAGAGAGGACACGGAGAAATGCAGTGCAGGGCCTTCATCGGGTCCTCTCTCCATCTTTTCTGGCCAGCCAGGGTAGCGTCTGTCTGTCTCACAGACAGGTCACTCTCCCTCCCTGCCCAGGCCTAGCCTGTTTGATTTCAGGAGGAAGATAAGATGCCTGGGTGCTTTTTCATCCTCTGTGTCTCCAGCCCTTCCCCCATCTACCCCCCTTGGCAATTGGGGCCTTCAAAGTCCCTGTTGGCTCCAGATCTGTAGATAATCGTTTACTGTAATCCTACCCAGGAAAGAAGCTGATAAAGTCCAGATGGAGTGTGAGGGCTTCAAACTCACTTTCCCTGCCCAGATAACACTGCTGGGGCCTCTCAGGAGTCTCCCTCTCTCTTGGGGAGGAGGGGGTGGTGAGAGGCAAAGTGGCCAGTGGTTGCACAGCCCATGCTCTGTAGTAATGGACTCTTATTAGGGAAACCCCTCAATTTCCTGGAGGAGGGAGTAGGTGAAGAAGGGGCCCTAGATTTGAAGACTACCCAGCTTGGGTTCAAATCTTAGCTCTAAATGTCATTAAAATGGCAGCATGCACCCACATTCTCCAGATTAGAGAGTATTCAGGGATGCACTTGGTATGGAAAGACCGAGGCTAGGGGAAAGGTTCAGGTCTTACCTTTGTTCTGTGAGGCTCTGGAGGGTGGATGAAACTTCCCCAGGTGGTGCAGAAAGGCCCTCGTGACATTGAGCCCAAGATGGAGACCATGTGGGCCCCGGACCTGCCCTCAGGAGACAGCCAGGAGGCCCTACCTGGGAGTCAGACAGGCCTGAGTTGGATGCAGCTCTTTCCTTGCCTGGCTGTGTGACTTTGAGCCGGTTGCCAAAACTCTCTGGGCTTCAATTTCTTCACGGGAAAAGGGTGTGCCGACAACCCCACCTCGCTGTCTGCATGCACAGGGTCAAATGAAATAGCAGACAGGAAAGTGTGCTTTGATTAGAAAAGTATGCAAAAAGTGAGATGTTACTTTTCTTGTCAAATTGGACCTGTGCTCTCCCAAAGTAGAGGGGTCACATCGCTACACCTGGTCAGGGGATGCAGGGAAGGCCCACCTGTTTACTCCAGACCAAGTGCTCCCAGCCAGAAATCTCCCATGAGCTCACCAGGGAGCTCAGAGGCCTGACTTCCCAGACTGGGGTGTGGCCTCAGGCCGTGGGGCGCATGCGCAGGGCAGCTCTGGACGTGTCCGGTAATGGGTGAAGGATCAGGGATGGGCTGAGGACCCCAGGGGAGAGGCCTTTGACTTAGTGTGATCCCCTTTTGACTGACTTTCTGTCCTTTTTATAGACCCAATATGTAAATCTATCTAGAGTGAAGACCTGATCCTACCTACTTCTAAGAGGCTTTAGGGTATTTGAAGATTAAAACCTAGAACAAAATAATTGCTTTTAAAAAGATCTTATGCTGCTCAATCTCAAATGAGAAAAATGCAATGGAAACTACAGAAGGCGTCCTTTGTACCTCAGATTGGCAGAGATTCGAAGCCTGCTAATACCCTAAGCCATGAGTCTGTGGGGAGTGGGCACGCTCACCTCTGTTGACACAGTAAACATGTGCACAGCCTCTTTGGAGGGGTGATAGCTGCTAAAATGAAATGTGCTTGTCTTTTGACCTTGTAATTCTAGCTACCTGTCTCCTAGTTATGCTTGCCAGCATGGGTAAGGGTGGCAATACAAGAATATTAATTACTCCATTATGCATAGTATGTTGAGAAAAAATAGGGAAATTATCTAAATGTCCGTTAGCAGGGAAGTGGATAAATAAATATGTTGTAGCTATTTGAAGAAAAATAACAAAATCTAGGATGACACAGTATGTAGGTTCTGCTCCTCCTGGCGTGTGTGCAGGATGTTTGTACAGGTTTCTATGTACACGGAAGAGCTTCTGAGCGGTCGCAGTACTTGCCTCTGGGGAGGGCACTGAACACCTGAGGGGGAGCACAGGGGAGGGGGAAACTCACTCATTACACTTTTAAACTGTCCCAATTTATTTTTTTGCTAGGTGGATGTATAAATTATAAAATACATGAATAAATATCTATAGATGCCGCCTCAAATTAAAAAATAAAACAAGAAAACGTCAACAATCACAACCAGAAAATAAACACAGACAACCCATCTGAAATACCACAGCATTGGCCTACACAGAACCTCCATATAGATTAGAAACAAAATTTTGAATGATTATCACAAAGGAAGCAGAGTGAATGCTTTCTGGTCCTTGATCCAGGCAGCCTTATAACACTTGTGCAATGTACTTTGCTATCATTTTGCTGATACAAAGGCAGAATGGCCAACGGGTTGTGCTACATAGTTTCCATTTTCTGACATCAGAACATCCTTACACCAGTCCACAGAGATAACATTTCTCCTGAATCAACAAGCAATTAGCAGCTTCCCCCTCGTTCTTTGGACCCACCCCAAGAACCTAAAAACCCTTGTCTCGGGACACTGTGCTCACTCTCCTCAGGTGGAAACAACTCTGTGTGCACCCGTCCATTGCCACCCCTGGGTGAATTTGAGAGACTATTGCCAAACCTTTCAGAAGAGGAAAAGAACTATTATTTGGTGGTGGAAAGGGCACCAGAGAAAGAGGTTAAAATAAGATTAAAATATACTGAATGAATCTGCCTCTAGTAGCTGAGTAGTTTTAAATAAGTAACAAAACGTTGCTGAGCCTCCATCGTCTAATCTGTGAAATGGGGCTAATGACTATAAATAGGATAAGGTGAATGGAAGCCATCGGACTTTGGTCATACTCATCAAGAAGACCCAAGCTCTTTTAGTTACTAATGGGTGGAATATTCACACACCTCAGGTCTCGGTAGTGCTGATCAGAGTTTTATATTTTTGACTGAGTCTGAGAGCAAAGCAACACATTCTAAAAGGAATAATGAATTTATGGTGCCAGCACGTGAGACTCAATTCCCTTATCAGCAAAATAACCTTGGCATAGTGTTCTGAGGATTCATCAGAAATGTACCGTTCCCAGCACATCGTAGGTGCTTTAAAGGCATTTCTCTCTCTTCCTTTAAGAATTAGAAAAAACTAGTCATTCCGAGTGACTGACATTTACCGCCATGTCTCACTTGATTCATAAATTTCAGTGCAGGGACAATGTGTATCTTGCCTCTGGATTATGGAGAATGACAAGCTCCATTCAGACATGAGGGAGCTGTCTCCCTGGACACAGCTGGCCACGCCTGGTTACAGGCTGTGGCTACGAATCACACATTGCAGGGCACTGACATGCCTTCTAGTTCCTGCCCACAGAATGCCCAGCGAAGGCTCAGCTAAGTCAACTATGCCTCAGCAATGGAATTAAGGTTTTTCTGGGTTCTGGGTTCTTTTGCCTTGGGTGTGTCATGTTGTTTTAAGGTGTATTTAGCTAAAGTAACAGCAAACCTAACTCAAGGCAAAACAGATAGAGTGGGCTTCAGGGACCGTTGATTCAGCAGCCAGATGATGACGTTAGAGACGTGGGTTTTTTCCAGCTTTCCAGTCTGCTACCCTACAGCTGGTAGCAAGATGGTTGCTGCAGATCCAGGGTTCCATCCAAATGCTGAAGAATCATCCTGAGGAAGAAAAGGGAGATCACTTGTTTCCCTCGTGCTATGTTAGGAGCAAGGAAACTCTGCAGCAGTTGCCCAGCAGACTCGGCTTACCATAGTAGGCAGAATTGGGTCACATGCTCAATCCCAAAGCAATCATGGCAATGAACGTGGGCTGCCTTTGGACAAATTGGGCCAACCTTGGAGCTGAAGGGTGAGTAGACTGCTGAGAGGCTCCCACTGGTGTCTGTGGCATTGTCACTTGCAGACTTCAAGGTGGCATCCCACAATCTCTACCTCCCCTACACCTTTGTGTGATTCCCTCCCCTTGAGTGAGGGTGGAGCCTTTGACATACTCCTAACCAAGAGAATACGACAAGGTGATGGGATAAAACTCCTGTGATTATGTTACATTATGTAAGTTCCCCTCTTGCTAGCTGACTCACCCTAGAGACTCTCCGGTGGCTCAGTGAGATAAACGGTCACATTGGAAAGCCTAAATGGTGAGGAGAGGTTGCCTCTAGCAGCTGAGAGCACCCTCTAGCCCACAGCCAGAAGGAGCTGGGGCCTTCCATCTTCCAACCACAAGGACGTGAATTCTGCCAACAGCCCGAGTGAGTCTGGAAGTCAACTCTTCTGCATCAGGCCTTCAGATGAGAACACGGCCCTGTCCAGACCTTGACTGCGCCTGGTGAGGCCTTAAACGGAGAGCCTCACTAAGTGATGCCTGGATTCCTGACCTATAGAAATGGTGAGAAAATACATGTTTGTTGTTTTAAGTTGCTAAATTTGTGGTAATTTGTTACACAGTAGTAGGAAACTAATATAGTTGATATCTTTCTTGTTTCAATGAGGCTGAAAATAATTTAATTTTAACAGTTTGTGCCAATTAGGAAAAGAATAGCTTTGCCTGGAGAAATATACTGAAAAGTGCCAGGCATAGTGGCTCCTGCCTGTAATCCTAGCACTCTGGGAGGCCAAGGGGAGGAGGATTGCTTGAGCTCAGGAGTTTGGGACCACGTGGAGCAAGAGTGAGGCCCTGTCTCTACTAAAAATAGAAAAACTGAGGCAAGAGGATCACTTGAACCCAGGAGTTTGAGATTGCTGTGAGCTATGATGCCTTAGCACTCTATTGAGCATGACAAAGTAAGACTCTGTTGAAAGAAAGAAAGAAAGAGAGAGAGACAGAGAGAAAGAGAAAGAAAGAGAGAAAGAAAGAAGGAAAGAAAGATGCTGAAAAGAGCTTGGGAAGATGAGGACTCTACCTGGGGCCTGGGTAACGGCAGGTGCTAAGTCCGTAGAGGATATGGGAAGTTTCTCTTTAAAAAATGGAAAAATCTCAGGAAGAATTGGAGCTTCCAGTAGCTTTGGGTATAGAGGGGATGAAAGAGAGTCTCTGGGATAATGGAAGGGTGTGTATTTTAGGAATAACTTTGGCTTGTGTCCCCTCCACTCCCACCAAAGTTCACAGAAGCTTCACGTGAGTGCCATGGTGGCTCAGCCACAGAGTCCAGTTTGACTTCTGGATTGGGCAAGTATAGGAAGAGGCTGAACCGAGGAGGAGAGTCCAGGAGAACCGAAGCTGCCATAACCCTACCTCCTTGGTAGATAGGGATGGAGCATATTAATTTGCTAGGGCAGCCATAGCCACGTACCACGAACTAGGTGACGTAAACAACACAATGTATTGCCTCACAGGTCTGGGGGCTGGGAGTCTGAGACGAAGGTGTTGGCAGGGTCTGTTCGTTCTGAAGTCCCTGAGGAAGGATCTGTTCCGTTTTTCACACACAGCTTCTGGCAGCTTGCTTGCAAACCTTCTTGGCTTGTACTGATAAAAGCATCACCCCAATCTCTGCCTTCACCTGCCCATGGCATTCTCCTTGTATGTGTTTGGGGGTGAGGGTGTCTCCAAATTTCTCCTTCTAAAAAGGATAGCAGTCAGTTTGGATTAGAGGTCCAGGCTGTGTGGCTGTGCCTTATCTGATGATATGTGCAACGACCTGGTCCCAAGCAAAGTCACATTCAAGGCACGAGGGGCTAAGACTTCAACATATAAATTTGGCTGTTGGCAGGAGCACAGTTCCACCCACTTCATGGGGACTGGCAGAAATCTGGGGCAGAGCTAGATTTGCACCAGCTGTGAGATTAGAATATAAAAGCGATTTTGGCTTCATTCGAAGAGGTCAGTAGGCCCCCCACTGACACTGCCATATGAAACTTCCCAGTGTTTGCCCAAAATTGCTCAAACATAACAGTAGTCGTAGGAGCAAACACTTCTTCAGAACATTCTGGAAAATATTTAATTCCTGTTTCCCTGAGAATAGTGTCTCCTGCTATTCTATGGCCCTACAATGCCATTATTCAGCTATGATTTGCGTCTCTCCTATATGGTGGCAAGGAGAAAGAACTTGAACTTTGCTCCTTTTAGTGGGGAAAAAATCTTGCAGATTAGGCCAGAGCTGAAGAAGCCAGCTTCCCTGGTGACAGGGCTGGATGCTCCGATACTTTGCCAGTGTCAAATGGCGCAGCTCAAGGCTTCATTTCTAGAGATGAGTAACCTTTGGGTGTTTCTCCTCCTTCTTCCTATCTGGAGACGCAGCCAACAGGTCTGATTGACTGCAATTAATTGTCTACATGCCTTTTTTAAAAAGCACTTTTGTTTAAGTCCTCTGAGTCATTTTCTTTGGTGACAACAAAGGCTAAAAAGTGGTATTTCAATGGAAGAGTGAGGCAGAGCGTAATTACTAAACGATCAACAATTCAAGTGGGGCACGTAGTTATAAAGACAGAGGCAGGGTCCCTGGAGGTGGAAAAAAATGCTCATTCCTGCCTTTCTGAAAGATAGCTTCAACCTACATTGGTTTGCCCCTTCTTCCTTCTCTTTCTCCTTATCTCCCTCTTTCTCTCTCTCCTTTCTTTTCTCTCTTCCACTTAGTGTATGCCAGGCACTGGATCCGTAGAATGTTAGTGTTATAATGATCTTAGAAGCTGTCAAACTAGATTTTTAAATAGGGAAACTGAGACCCAGAGAAGCGCAGCAACCTGTCCAAAGACATGCAGCTTAGTCAATAACAAAGTTGCCTCAATTCCCAGCCAAGGGGTATTACATCATCCTGAATGTTTGGGGGAAGAGATAACCCATGTCTGTTTTTGCTGTAAAGAAAAGCAATGGCTCGGCGCCTGTGGCTCAAGCGGCTAAGGCGCCAGCCACATACACCTAAGGTGGTGGGTTGAATCCAGCCTGGACCCGCCAAACAACAATAATGGCTGCAACCAAAAAATAGCCAGGCTTTGTGGCGGGCACCTGTGGTCCCAGCTACTTGGGAGGCTGAGGCAGGAGCCTCAGCTTGAGGACTCGCTTGAGCCCAGGAGTTGGAGGTTGCTGTGAGCAGTGAAGCCATGGCACTCTACCCAGGGTGACAGCTTGAGGCTCTGTCTCAAAAAAAAAAAAAGAAAAGCAATGAAAGTTGTTCTCTATTCATAGCTCCTGCCCATCTCCCCTTCCTAAATAATTATGTGATCAATAGACTGATCTCTGAACCAGCTTTTAAGACTCTGGATTTGTTTATATTTTGTCTGTTTCTCTCAGTGGAACCAAGATGTTTTCCTGAGGGGTGAGAAGTTTTGAGGTCTGTCTGGTACAAACCCAGAATAAATGCAGAGAAAGGGCCGAAGGCAAAGAGATTCATTACAAAACAACAAAACAAACAAACAAAGAAGCAGCAACAGCAACAACAAAACCATGAAGTGTGTTGGCAAAAGCTGACGGGTTCCTGGCTGTGACGTTGGTTCTCTGGAAAAGTAGCCCAGCCTCTGTGACTCTGGAGAGAAGCCACTCAAAGTCGACGGCTAGAATCACATTACAAAGCACTTTGCCAAAACTTGCTTTCACATGACACTGAGCAGTAATCCCAGAGCCATGAACCCCTGGCATGCTACAGAAGACAGGCTTCGTGGGGGTGCCTCGGTCCTGGTGTACAGCAGGCTGGCCACGCATCGTGTCACGCCCTTGTGCAGATTTACCTGCTGCGTGTCAGCACTCACAGGCCCCCTTCCCCCCAGTTTGCTCTCGGTCGGATTTCCCTTCTTGGTCACAGCTGGGAAAGGACGATAGTAGCAGCTGTGTTCATATGCAATAACTATGGCGTCAGTCCCAGGTTGGAACCCCAGCTCTGCCACTGCCAGCCGTGGGACCCTATACACATTCCTCAACCTCCACATGCTTCAGTTTCCCAGGCTGTTCACAGTGGTAATAGTAGTGCCAGGCCTGTTGTGAGGATGAAGTGAAAAGATGGATAGGCGGCCTCAGCACAGTGTCTGGAGGGTGGGGTTGCTCAGTGAGTACTGAGGCCTTCCCTCCGCAGGGCTGCAAAGAGGACTCACAGAGAGCATGTCCTGCACCCGCAGACTCACAGCTGCCAGTCACCACGGACAGTCCTTCCCACCACTGCCTCAGAAGCTTTCATGCGGCTAAGACATTCCCAAGGGAGCTTGCTAAAAATGCAGATTTCCGGGTTCCATCCCCAGAGAATCTGATTTGGCAGATCTGGGGCAGAGCCGCGGCATGTCTGCATCTTCACCAGCATCCGCCTGTGATTCTGAAGGACATCTCTGCAGAGTCAACCTGTGACCGCAAGAGGAAACGGGTCCTGTCACACCTGCCTTACTTACCATTGTCATCCTGGGGAAGCTTGGGACGCGTGGTAAGGGCTCATGGGCCACGTCTCTTAATAAAGTGAAGTAGCTCCCAAGCTCAAATGTCGCCTGGCACAGGACCAGCAGGCTGGGAGGAGATGTCAACAACTGGGACTTAGGCTTCCTGCAGAGTTGGCCACTGTCACCCGGCTTGGCCACATCTGCAATCTTGAACAGCAGGACAAGCATGGCCAGTTTTTCCATTTTTTGGCAAAAGAATAAAAAAAAATGCAGAAATGATTGTTAAGTCTCCTAACTTTTTTAAGTTGGAAATATTTGACAATTTAACTTTTCTTTTTAAAGAAAAGTCAAACATGTTTGCAGGCCTGAAGTGGCCTATGGGCTGCCAACTGGTCATCTTGGGGCTCATCCACCTTTTCATTTGACAGACGAAGAAATCAGAGTCCAGAGAGGGGATGGGAGCTGCAGAAGGTTACACAGCCCGAGTCTGTACAGCTGGGAGGATCTTGGAGCCAGGATTGGACCCTGCCTGTGTTCTATTGTAGTTGGTGCCCTTTACAAGGTTCAGAGAGGGGTGAGGCGATCTCTGCCTCCACAAGCAAAACCATCCACCAGGCTTCCTCCCAGGCGGGTGTCCCAGCTGTTGGGCTGATCTTCCCAGTGCTGCTTCACCACCAGCTGGGAGACCAGGAGAAGGCCTCGGGGTCCAGGCCAAGCCTGGAGTGGCGCTTACTCATTCCCCACTGCCACCTTTGCCTTTGATGTCTTGATGTTCCAGTTCTGGCACCCGTGAGGCACTGGCACCGGGCTGCCTGCCCTTGCAGTCTCCTCGCACCAGAACAGCTCTTGGCAGGGCTTTCTGGGGACTTCAAAGGCAGAAAATTGCCCTGGGATAACTTAGTGAAGGCGCCTTACAGTGTGAACAGCAGTAAGGGGAGCTGGGAGATCAAAGTGGGGCCACCCGTGGGTTACAGGGGAGATTAGGGCTCAGGTTTTCTCTCTGCTGAGTGGCAGGAACAAGCCTGGGCCTTCAGACCGTGCAGTTTGCATGGTCAGACTCAGAACTTGGGCTTCTCACCTGTTCTCTTCTTGGGATTATCCATAAGCCCTGGTCTGACTGGGATTATGCTGAGTAAGTGTTTCTCACCCTGTCTTCAGAGCCCATAGCCTTTTCTTTGGTTCTCTTGGGCCTCCCCAGGCGCAGCCCAGTGTCTGAGGAGGAGGAGCCACTTGTTGGACCTGCTGGGAGCCTGGGATTGCGCGAGGGCAGGGCAGCCGGCCAAGTGCTGATAAATCTCTTCCTCTTGGGAAGTGCCAGGCAGCACCCCAAAAGGGAAGTGATCTGCGGGCTGATCTGCTAATGATTTATGGCCTGGTCCTCAGGCCTGGTACCCAGGGCACCAACTGCAGCCAGCCTGTCTGGGGAATCTTCCCAGTGGGCACCACAGAGCTCCCAGCTGCCAGCTGCCAGCTGTCAGCCACTGCCCTCACACCCAGAAAGGGCTGCTTTTGTTTGTTTTTGTTTTTCAAAGCAGACACAGACTGTAGAGCAGAAGCGGAGCTCTAGTGACCAGCACAGGAACATCTGTTGAGTGGCCCATTGGTGCTCAGCTCTGGGGCCTCCTCGGTACTGTGAAAATGATCTGAAGGCTCAGTGCTAACTAAGCAACTCAGCAGAGAGCAGGAGCCCCGCCTGCCCCAGCTCACCAGCCAGCCACCACCAACTTTCAGATGGGAATGAATAATTGTTTAGAAAAGCAGTAAGTGTCCATGGTAAAAATTTTGAATAGGCTAAAATGAAAAATGTCTCCCTTTCCCCAGTCTCATCCTCAAGAAATAAGCAATGGCAACATTTCTCATTCTAGAAAACATGTTTTTCAGAGGCTCTTCAAAAAAGTGCTTATGGGGGACTCAGGGCACCCTTCTTCCACTTCATTTTTTTTTAAATCACCATGATATATATATATATATATATATATTTTTTTTTTTTTTTGGAGACAGTTTCACCATGTCACCCTTGGTAGAGTGCTATGGTGTCACAGCTCACAGCAACCTCAACTCTTGGGCTTAGGCAATTCTCTTGCCTTGGCCTCCCAAGTAGCTGGGACTACAGGCGCCCTCCACAACGCCTGGCTATTTTTTGTTGTTTAGCTAGCCTGTCCGAACCGAACCCACCACCCTCGATGTATGTGGCTGGTGCCAAAACTATAGGCGTCCAGCTGAGATACATTTTTTAAAGCACTGCCATCGTGCTCTATTGTGGGGATGTGCTGTAATTTATTAATCGGTTTCCTGCAGATATCTCCCAGTTGGTTCTAGTTTTTCACTATTATGATCAAGTGACAATGCACATTTGTAGGTGCTATCCAGGGGCTTACTTTTTTGAGTTTATCTCTGGCTTTCCTTTGAAACCCTTACCGAGTATATGCAAGCTTTTCTCAATAACACTTTGAGGGAGGGGTGATGACGCCCATTTTACAGATAGAGACAGTAAAGACCATAGAGGTAGAGTGATTTCCCTGAGTCACGTACCTGGGGTTTAGCGCAACCATTCGACAGATATTTATTGAACGTGACGACCGTCCTTTCCAGGCACAGCATCAGACACGGGATGAGCAAAGCAGCTGAAGTGCTGTCCCCTTGGTGCTTATAGTCTGGGGCTAATGGCTTCAACGGAAAAATCAGAGTGCTATGAAGGAGAATATCAAGCAGGCTGAATTTAGATTGTGCAGCCAGGAAAGACTTAGCAGAGGATGTGAGATGTGAGGAGGTGCCAGGCAGGGGGATTAGCATATGCCAAGGTCCAAGGTGGGCCACTTTCTACTGTGGTGTTGAAGCACCAGATAGAAGACCAGTGTGGCGGGTGAGCTGTGATCCAGAGGAAGAGTGGAAGGAGCCGAGGTCAGTGAGGCAGGCAGTGGCAGCTGCACACAGACAGGGCCCTGGAAAGGGATTCTGAATTTGGTTAGCGTGTGCTGGGAAGAAACTGGGGCTAGAGGAGGGAACCTTTAGCTGTTTTGTTTTAGCTATTTTATGGGGGATATTTTAGAATACCCTGTCAAGCCCAGGATAGAACGAAACCCAGCCTCTAGCAGAGTTTTCACCTTTTGAATAAGAACAATTACGATAATAATACAAGTTAACATTTATTGAATGGACACTGTATAGCAGCCACTGTGCTTGGGACACTTTTTCACATGTTGCCTATTTTAGCACTCATAACGATCTTTTGAGGTAAGTATTGTGCTGTCACCTGCTTTTGAATTTGAGTAAATTGAGACTGGAGAGATTAAGTAACTTGCCTACATCATCATGGGTTAAGAGAGGTAAAGTAACTGCCTCCATCATCCAGTTAGTTAAGTAACCATGATACGTATGTCAAGACGGAGCCGTAAAACAAGTCCTAATAAATTTAAAAGAAAGAACCAGGTACATGTGAAGCTTTCTAAATGTCGAATATAAATGTCTTAACACAACAATTATGAGAATGACATGATGGCTATGTTGGCCAATTGGATGAAAGTATTTCAAATTGTATATGGAAACAACACACTGTATCCCATGATAGAGTTAATGTGTACAAATATGATCTAATAATAAAAAAATAATAATAATAAAAAGAAAGAACCACAATTATACAAAGTGTGTTTTTTTCTGACCACGGTGGAATTCAATTAGAAATTAACAGTAATAATATGTCTAGGAAACTCCCCAATATCTTCAAATTAAATAACACATTTGAGTAATTTATAGACAAAAAAATTTAGGAACTATTAGAAAATATTTTGAACTAAAAGAAGACAATTCAATGTTTTAAAATATGTGGGGTGTAGCTAAAGCAGTGTTTAAGAACAGAATTATAGCTTTAAATGCTAAGTCAATGACCTTACTTTCTACCTTAAGAGAATTGGGAAAAAGAACAAAATAAACCAAAAGTAAATATAAGGAAATAAATAGCAATGTTAAGAGCAGATATTAATGAAACACAAACCAGAGACTCAAAGAGAAAATTGTAAACCCCAAATCTATGTCTCTATCAATAATCAAAAGAATTGACAAATCTCTAGACTGAGCTCTGAAAAAAAGATCATCAATCACAATATCAGAAATAAAAAAGGGATTATTACCACAGATGCTATAGTCGTCAAAAGAATAATAAGAAAACACTATGCACACCTTTATGCCAACAGATTTGACAAATTAGATGAAATGAAAAAATGTCTTGAAAAATAAAACTTGCCAAATTTGACACAGAAGCATAAAATCTAAATAGTCCTATACATACGAAAAAATTGAATTTTTAATAAAATCTTTTCTCCAAAAAACTCTCTAGGCCCACATGGTCTTATTGGATAATTCAATCAAAAATTTCAGAAAGAAATAATATCAACATTACACAAATATTTTCAAAAAATAGAGAAGATAGAATCACTGCCCAGCTGTTTTGTAAGTATAATATATCTTTGACACTAAAATATAAAAAAAATTATTTAAAAAATTATGGACTAATAACTCTCTTAAATATAGTCCAAAAATTCTTAAAGTAATAGAAAGTTGAATCCAACAAGATTTAAAAATAATAATATATCATGACTAAGACGGATTTATCCCCTCAAATGAAAGTCCAGTTATATTTGAAAATCAACCTATCAATATAATACAAAAATGATGGAATCAAGGTGAAAAACTGAGTTTTTTGATAGAGTCTAGAAAAGCATCTGAAAAAAAAACACCTATTCTACCCCTTGAAAACAAAACCTTACAGCAAACTAGGAATAATAGGACATATCTTCTGCTAAAGGTCACCTACAAAACTAATTATAGATGACATTATTCTTGATGAAAGATTGAATTGTTTCTCTTCAGATCCCAAACCAGGCAGGGATCCCTACTTTCACCACTTCTGTTCAGCATTATTCTGGAGGATCTAGTCAATGCAGTAAGGCAAGAAAAGGAAATAAAAGGCATACGATTCAGAAAAGACAAAATAGCTCTAACTCTGCTTGGAGGTGCTATGATAATTTATGCAGAAAATCCAAGGAAGTCTATTAGACACCTACTGTAACTAACAAACGATTTAACAGTGCTATTGAAGACAATGTTAATATACAAAAATCAATCATGTCTTTATATATTAACATCAAACAATTGATGAAATTAAGAAAATAATCCTGAGTATAGTAGCACTAAAAAGTATTAAAACCCAGGAAGAAATCTATTATAAAATCTATAAGACTTCTACACTTAAAATTACAAAGCATTGCTGAAAAGGACCTAAAGAAATGGAAAAATATGTCATGTTCATGGTTTGGAACAGGCATCCTCAAACTACGGCCCAGCCTGCTGGCCACATGCAGCCCGCCTGCCTAGGACGTTTATCCGGCCCGCGGGGTGTTTTTGCCGCAGCTACCTGTCCTGCTTAGCAGCCGACTTGTCCTGCTTAGCAGCCGACTCGTCCTGCAGCCTGCAGTCCAGCCCTCTAACAGTCTGAGGGACAGTGAACTGGTCCCCTGTTTAAAAAGTTTGAGGACCCCTGCTTTGGAAGACTCAGTATTATTAAGATGGCACTTTCCCCCAAATTGAGCTACAGATTCAATGCAATCCCAATAGAAACTCTAGAAAGTTTTCTAGTGGAAAACAGCAAAATGATTTAAATATTTATGTAGAAATGCAAAGGGTATAAAATAATAAGAGCAATTTTAAAAAGGAAAGAGCGGGATAATACACCCTATCTTCTTTCAAAACTTACTATAAAGCTACAGCGATCAAGATAGTTTGGTATTAGTGAAAATGTAAACATAAGAATGAATGGAGCAGATTAGAGAGTCCATAAATGAACCCACTTCTATTTGGTCAATCGTTTTGACATAGGAGCCAAGGCAAATCTCTGAGAAGAGAGAAGTTTTTCAATAAATGACTTGCCAGATACAAGAAAAAAGTGAAATTGATACTTGACATAACACATGCTGTACATAAAAGTTGGCTCAAAATGGGGAATAGACTCAGAAGTAAAGCTTAAAACTATAAAACTTATGACAGAAACCATAGGAGATATTTTTGCAGCCCTTGGGTAGGTAAAATTTTCTTTAAAAGAGCACAGCAAGCATGCACAAATCACAGAAGGGAAAAATGATAAACTTCAATTAAAATAAGACCCTTTCTTTCTTTGAAGGACACCATTAAAAAGTGAAAAGGTAAGCCACAGATGGGGAAGCAACATTCATAACACATGTGTCAGTAAAAGGCTTTTTTTAAAAAAAAATTTTTAGATAGGATCTCACTCTGTCACCCATGCTAGAGTGCAGTGACAACCACAGCTCACAAGTAGCTGGGACCGCAGGTATATGCCATCACATCCAGCTAATTTTTTTCACTTTTTTCTTCTCAGAGACAGTCTCACTGTGAGCCTAGGCTGGTCTCAAACTCGAAGGATCCTCTTGCTTCAGTCTCCTGAGATGCTGGGATTATAGGCATGAGCCACCACACCCAGCCAAAGTATTTCACCACTAACAAAAATTGATTCTCACTGGATGAAAGATTTAGACTTAAGACATGAAACTATAAAAATACTAGAAGAGAGTGCAGGGAAAATGTTTGAAGATATTGGCCTGGGAAAATATTTTATGAGGAGAACCCCCCTGGCAATTGAAGCAACACCAAAAATATATTACTGTGATCTGATCAAGTTTAAAAGCTTCCGCACAGCTAAGGGCACAGTAAGCAAAGCACACAGACAGCCTTCAGAATGGGAAAAGATTTTTTTCAGGTTATGTTTCTGACAAGGGTCTAATAACTAGAATCCACAGAGAACTCAAACTAATCAATAAGAAAAGACCAAACAATCCTATTTCTTTGTGGGCAGGAGACTTGAACAGAAACTTCGCTGAAGATGACAGGCGCATGGACTACCACAACATGAAAAAATGCTCATCATCAGGCGGTGCCTTTGGCTCAAGGAGTAGGGTGCCAGCCCCATATACCAGAGGTGGTGGGTTCAAACCCAGCCCTGGCCAAAAACTGAAAAAAAAAAAAAAAATGCTCATTATCTTTAATCATCAGAGAAATGCAAATCAATACCATTTTGAGATATCACCTAATTTCAGTAAGATTAGCCCATATTACAAGATCCCCAAACTGCATATGTTAGAGTGGATGTGGGGAGAAAGGAACATTTCTACACTGCTGATGGGACTGCAAACTAATATAGCCTTTTTGGAAAGAAGTATGGAGAATTCCCAAGGAATGAAAAGTTGACCTACTGTTTGATCTCGCAGTGTCATTACTAGGTATCTACCCAGATGAACAAAAATCATTTTACAGCCAAGACATTTGCACTAGACTGTTTATTGCTGCCCAATTCACAATAGCCACGTTGTGGAAGCAGCCTAAATGCCTATCAACCCATGAATGGATAAACAAATTGTGGTATGTGTACACCATGGAATACTATGCAGCCATAAACAAGGGAGGCTTTACATCTTTTATGTTTACCCAGATAGAGCTGGTACATATAATTTTTTGTAAAATATCTCAAGAATGGAAAACAAAGTATGCAATGTACTCAATGCTATTATGAAACTAATATGTAAACAATTACACATTCATACAAATGATGAAACACAAAGATAGGCCAGAAAGAAAGAGAGGAGAGGAGGGAGAGGGGAGAGGAGGGAGGGTATTTGGCAGGATCTCACTAATGTACACAATGCAAGGGTACACTGCAAAACAAGACTGTATTATAGATGTCTTACCACAAATATAAGTAAATGAGGTGATGGTTATGTTAATTAGTTTGATCTAAACATTTCACATTGCTTATCAAATCATCACATTGTACCCCATAAATGTATACACTTATGATTTAATAAAGTTACATTAAGAAAAAAAAACTTAAATAGGATTTTTAAAAAAGAATATAAAGAACTCAGACAACTCGATAAGACAAATATTCCAGTGAGAAACTGGGCAAAGATTTTAACAAATACATCTTAAAATAAGATATGAAAATGATCCACATACACATGAAAAGATGCTGAACATCATTAGTCATCACAGGAATGTAAAATCAGTGGCAATGAGATACCACCACATACTCAGTAGACTGGCTAAAATCAGCAGTGTGCTGATAAATGATTAACAAATAGCTCTGGGTGGGATAGGGGTGGAGGAAGTCTGATTTGTAGCATTTTCCAATTTCTATGGTGTAAATATTTCCACTGTGGTCAATTTCAAGCTACCAACAAGATGTTCCTGAACCCAGAATTGGGAAGAGATGCATACAGTTGCTCCCATTAGCCGGGGCAAACTGGCTCCAATACACCACTGGCTCAGTGGGGCAACCAGAACTCTCACACACTGCCTTTAGGGGATGTAAGAAGGTAAAACTACTTGGCAAAAATGGCTTTGCAGTTTTTAAAAAAGTTAAACATTATATGCCATGTAGCTCATTCAACTCTCAAGTATACTCAAGTACATGGATGTTCATATGAGCTTTATTTGTAATAGCCCCAGATTGGAAACAGCCCAAATGTCCATCAGCAGGTGATTAGATACTGGGGCGTATTCACACACTGGGATATTAATAAGCAATTAAAAGGAATGAACTGTTGATACATGAGCTATGTGGATGAATCTAAAAATTATTACGCTGAGTGAAAGACGACGAGAAAAGCACACATGCGATATGATTCCCATGCAGCTTCCGTAGAAAGTGTCCGCTGATAGAGTGAGAAGACACATCAGTGGTGGCCTGCTGAGAGGTTGGAGGGAAGGCGGGATTACAAAGGGCACAAGTCAGCTTTGGTGTCGAGGAAATGCTCGTAATTTTGGTTGTGGAGAAGGATTCAAGAGTGTATACATATGTCAGAACTGATCAAATTGTAACCATACATATATGCCTTTTACTGAACTTTGATCATGTCTTAGGACAGTTGAAAAATATTTTAAATGCAAACTCTAGGCTTGACCCCCAAACTTGGCTATGAACGAACTGCAAACTCCTCAAGGCGACTCCTGCAAAGCCCTACTAAAGAAGAACACCCCAAGTTGGATCAGGAGTGTCAAGTGTAATATCAAAGACTGGTAAAGGAAGGTGTGTTTATGCTTCCAAGTAGGGTCTGAGGAGTTGTAACATCCAAACGGTAGCCTTTGCCTCTGCCACATGTCTTAGTTTGTGCCGGGTGCTCTCCTGTGCATGGAGATTCGCCTGAGGTTCCCCTGCTGGGAGTGGCAAAGACTCTCAGTGCCGCTGAAAGCTATGGGACTGGATTCAAATCTTGCCCCCACCACTTTCTAGCTGGGTGACTTCCTGCAAGTGTCTCTCTGTATCATTTATCTACTGCTGTGTGTCTAAGCTGCTTCAAGTTGGTGTGGCTTAAAACAACCGCAGTCAGGTACTTTGCAAGTTAGGCAGGGCTCAGAGGGAATGGCAGGTCTCTGCTCCACATGGGACAGCTGGGGTGCTCTGCTGCAGGATGATGGATCTGCTTCCAAGTTACTTTGCTGCTGGCTGTTACCTGCAGTGGCCCAGTCTGGCATCATTGTAGACTGAGACCACTGCTCCCTCCACGGAGCTCGTGGGCTGCTCTTGTGGGCTTCCTTCCAGCATGAGGGCTGCATTGCAAGAGGGAGTGTGAAAGAGCACGAGGCAGAAGTCTCATCCCCTTCAGTGAGCTAGCCTGGGAAGTACAAAGTGGCTCTGTGCCCACCTGACCAGCCTCACCCTTTAACACCCTCCTTGGTCACTCTCTTCCAGCCATCCTGGTCTTTCTGTCCCTCTGAAGCTCCAGGTGTGTCCCTGCTTCACTGTGTTTGCACCTGCTGTCCCGTTTGCCTGAGACACTCCTCCTCCGTCCCAGCCCCAGGCCTGCACAGACTGCCTGTTCCTCACCCTGCAGTGGCAGCCAGGGTCCTTGCTCAGGGAAGCTGCCCTGTCTATCACCTCCTCCCTTCCCACACCTGCGACTCTCCCTGCCACCATCCAACAGAACTTTCTGCAGTGATAGGAATATTCTTTATCTGTGCTGTTTGGTTCAGTGGCCACATTCACGAGACTACTAAGCCCTTACAAGGTGGCACATGTGACAGCAGAACCACATGTTAAGTTGCATTTAATTTCAATTATGTCGCTAGTTACCACCATGTTGGAAAGCTCAGCTCCATTCTGTTACCCCATCTTCTTTTCTTCATAGCAGTTCAATGATCTTACTTACTTTTAAATTTTTATTGTGGTAAAAGCCCTTAACACACAATCTACCTTCTTTACAGACTTTTAGGTGTTGCTCTCTATAAGCATCTAATTTATTTTTATGCTTTCAACTTTTTATTATGACAAATTCAATTCTGTAGAAAATTGCAAAAATATTAGCATTAACCCAGGTCTACCCTCCACCCAGATTGTTACCATTTCGTCCACCATGCTTCATTTTCAGTTGCCAGGAGGAATAAGTTCAGGTGTATTGTACAACAGCGTCACTATAGTTAACAACAATGTGTTCTGTACTTGAAAATTGCCAAGAGAATAGATTTTAAAATTTTTTACCACATGTACCAAAAAGGTAAATAGGTGAGGTAATGCATATGTTAATTAACTTGATCTAGCCGTCTCAAATGTATACATATGCCACCAATCATGTTGTACATCATCAATGTATACTTTTTTTAATTAAAAATGTTTAAAAATACGCCTCTCATCTTTTCTCCTCCATGAGAGGGATTTAGAATATGCATTCTGGGCAGGAGTAATCAGTGACGTAGTGTTCTTTTCAGCACATTGTATCAGGAGGCACATGATGTCAGTTTGCCCTACTTGTGGGGATACTCACTTTTTTTTTTTTTTTGAGACAGAACCTCAAACTGTCACCCTGGGTAGAGTGATGTGATATCACAGCTCACAGCAACCGCCAACTCCTGGGCTCAAGCGAGTCTCCTGCCTTTGCCTCCCAAGTAGCTGGGACTATAGGCACCTGCCACAACACCCGGCTAATTTTTGGTTGTAGCAGTCATTGTTTGGCAGGCCCAGGCTGGATTTGAACCTGCCAGCTCAGGTGTATGTGGGCTGGTGACTTAGCCGCTTGAGTCACAGGAGGCCGAGCTGGGATACTCACTTGTTAAAGGTGATATTCTCTAGAGTTCTTCCTAGTGAAGTACTATTTCCCCCTTGGTAATCCTTTCTTTCTTTTTTTTTTTTTTTTTGCAAGTATGAATTAAAGTTTATTGAGAAAGAGAAAAAACATAGGTTTATACAGCAAAATATATAGACAGCCAGGGGCCTCCATTGTCAGGATAAGAAAAGGCCCCCTTGGCAATTCTTAATTAATATGTAGGAAGATCCTTTGGAACTATGCGACTATCCTGTTTCTTTTCAAATTTTCATTCATTGTTTTTAAAATTTATTGATAATCCTGCCTAAGTCAGTTATTATTGTGGAGCTGTAAAATGGTTTTTGTCTCTTTATTCCTCTTTTTGTTTATTAGTTGGAATCCTATCACAGAGACAAACTTTCCCTCCCCCTTTTCAATGTATATACTTGTTTTTCTTTGAATCAGTAGGAACTCACGGAATTTCATTCATCACATTATAATCCATTACTGTCGTTATTCATTTTGATACTATAATTCTTCCACATCAGGCCAGTGGGGCTTGTTTAAGATGACGCCTCTGTTCTTTGGGCCTGTCCCCATCAGTCTTTAAGCTCTTCCTTACATTCTGGTGCGGGGACATACTCCAGGCTCACTTTATTTATTTCTTTGTTAAAATGCCCACTAGCTGTTAAATGCTTACTTACTGTCTCTATCCTGTTAGAAGATGAGCTCTCTTCTCTCTCTGCTACCATTCTTAGCATGAAATCCTTAGGTACAAGTTGGCCAAGAGAAGCCCTAAGAAATCCACTTCTAAAGCTAATAAATATTATTCTGCATGAACAGCCAAGAAGCCTCAAATTCCAAGCATTTCTCAGCTGTTTGATTATAACAACAGAATGCAGAGCCGGTGAGGCGGACTGTATGGCTAGAAACTTGGGCCATGCATGGAGTTAGGCCTTCCCAGTTTTCTCTCTGAGTCTTTTACTTCTTAATTATGAATTGCACCCATCACTTCTCTCTGAGCCTCAGTTTCATCACTAAGATGGGACTCTACTAACGTACCCACTCAAATGATTAGCATAAGGACTGAGAGACTCGCAGTGCTGAGAACATGACAGATGGTCAAAAGATAGCAGCTATTATTATTCTACGTATTTTCTCATCAATCTTCCCAGCAGCTCTGTGAGGTATCTTCATCTATAGATAAGGAAATTGAGGTTCAGGATGGTAAACTAACTGCTCACAGTCACCCAGCCTAATGGCGAGGAAGCCCAGGTAGGAAACAGTGGGGGGGCTCTTATGGCTATGGCGGACAAAGAAGGCAGGGGCACGGGAGGAACCTAGATGCAGCAGAGTCCTTTTGCCAGGGTTGACCAATGGAGTCACTGCCCATTGTACAACAGGGAAGTGACCAGTGCCTGACAGAGGAGTGATAGCTGATTTCACCACTAGAGACTCATTAGGAACACCACGGACCATCAGATGCTAGACCGAGAAAGGCAGCAGAATAGAAGTTAAGATCATGAACTTGAGTTTGATCTTGGTTTGTATGCAGGTCGGAGATTCGGGGTAACTTACCTAACCTCTCTGGGTTTTAGTGCCTTCAGCTTTAAACCTTCGGGGCTTTTGCCTTGGCTGTTCCTTCTCTCTGCAATGCTGTTCCCCTGACACCCACGTGGTTAAACCCCCCTTTATCGCTCTCATATCTTTACGTAAACCAGCTAACTTGCCCACCCTTCTTAAAACTGAAGTTCGTCCTGGCCAGTCTATCTTGTTTTCATCACTCTGTTTTTTCCCGTGGGATTTATCACCATCCAACAACACATGATTTTCTTGTTTATTGTTTGTATTGTTCATTGTCTTTCTCAGCAGGCTAAAATGTCGGTCTGGACCATCCTTGTAGAGTATTTCCAGCCCTGAGTGAAGTGCCTGTGTATAGTAGTGGCTGCATAAGTATTTCTGTTGTTTTACTGTAAACAAGTCATTCCATGGGGCTAAATTTGTAGGAAATGCTCAAAACAAATCATTCTGATATTCAGGTCCCTCCAGGATGTGATCACAGTTTTCACGTCAAATTCCTACCATGCCTAGCCTGAGACCACTGAATGTGTCTAGGATTTCCTTGCTCCAGAGTAGATTCTGCTCTTCCATGGGAGACCCAGGGACCAACAGCATGGTAGAAATGGGAAAAAAGCAAAATCTTGGGTCGGAAAATGCTTTGTAACAAGATCCCCAGGTGCACATCCAGCCTGGAGAAATGCTAACTTAGACCACTTTCTTCTTTTTGGAAATCTTTCTCTTTTCCAGCTCCTCAGACTTTCACCTATCTGTTCTCCCCCTAGCTTCTAAGTCAATTTAAAGTCTTTTTTCTTTGCAAGTTTTATCACTACAAATAATCACTCCCTGTGCAAAATCCCTCTTAGCAATTTGCCTCTGCTGCCCTTAGGGAATGTCTCACATTCTTCTTTCTTCAGGTACCTTATCTCCCTGCTCCTCTATGTTAAATGGTAAGCTTTTTGAGGGCAGGGCTTATACTATTTATCTCCAGATCCTACTACCTTTACTTGTCTTAACTTAATTGGGATCTGTCCTAGGAAGAAATGAATCATCTCATTCTTTTGTCTCCTTTGTTTATTCTAAGGATCTAAAGATGTTTACACAGCATTGCTTCCCTGAATTCTTAGGTTAAGAGCCACATGCTTCCTAAAGGCAGGGCAGTTCTACGTTAGGTCTGTCCGCCTTGTACATGGCCAGGTACTCAAACTAACTTACCTCCTTGCCAGTCTCCACATAAAGTGCCTGCCAGGGAAAGAAACATGATTGAGACAAAATTCCTATAAATAATCTCATCGTTTTGCAGAGGGAACCCCCCCCCCATTCACACACACGTAGACTCACTAACAAAGCCTTCCAGTGAAAAACAATGTAAATCTCCATGCACAGGAATAAAAAAATGTGTGGCACAATAATACCGTAAAATTCTGTGTGGCAGTTTGTAAAGAGAATGAAATAAATACGAAATTACTTCCAAGGAAAGATCTCCAGGGCATGATGAGAGAACAAAAAACATCTTGCAAAATGTGTGCCCTCTGATACCGACTATACCTTAAATATAAACATGTTTATATTTACTGTGTACAGAAAGGATCGAAAAGGATTGCAAGTCACTTAACTTCTACCATTCACCAAAAGGCCCCAACGTCTACCCACCTCCCAGTTTTGACAATGTTAATTGCTGTTGCCCCATTTTATTTGTTTATTTACGTCTTTATTTAATTTTTGAGACAGAGTTTCACTTTGTCTCCCTCAGTAGAGTACTGTGGCATCATAGCTCACAGTAGCCTCAAACTCTTGGGCATAAACGAATCTCTACCATTGCAAATGGTAGAAGTTAAGTGATAACAAATGAATGACAACGATCAAAGGAGAATCAAGCTTTATCTGTACTGTGTGTTTTTATTAAACAACATGGAATGCCTATATATGCATTATTTGTGCAATTACAGAATTCATAATAATTTTAAAATGTAACAATATTAAATTAATTAAAATTTAAAAAATGAATGGGGCCTGGTGTAGTGGCTCACATATGTAATCCTAATACTCTGGGAGGCTGAGGCAGGTGAATCACCTGAGCTCAGGAGTTAGAGACCATCCTGAGCCGGAGCGAGATCCTGTCTCTTAAAAAATAGCCAAATATTGTGGCAGGTACCTATAGTCCCAGCTACTTGGGAGGCTGAGGCAAGAGATTCGTTTATGCCATATATATATATATATATATAGAGAGAGAGAGAGAGAGAGAGAGAGAGAGAATCTCACACTGTCGCCCTGGGTAAAGTGCTGTGGCATCATACCTCACAGCAACCTCCACCTCTTGGACTCAAGTGATTCTCTTGCCTCAGTTTTTTCTACTTTTAGTAGAGACGAGGTCTCTCTTTTGCTCAGGCTGGTCTCCAACTCATGAGCTCAAGCCATCTGCCTGCCTTGGTCTCCCGGAGTGCTAAGACTACAGGCATGAGCCACCAGGTCCAGCCCCCCTGCACCCATTATTAAGATCTGTGGCCTAGAGATCTAGGTTGCCAGCGACTTCTACCAAATGCTCAGCTTTGCCATAAACCACAATCCTGTTACCAGGGATGTAAGCAAGGACAATGTTATCAGCACAGATCTCATGAGGCATTGCCCCTGGGGATCCAGGGTCTTTTATTTTTTTATGACTGACTTTCATACAATCCGAGAAAATTACCAAGACTGAAATTCACTGGGAAGGCAAGCAGAGCACATGAAATTAAATGACATTAACAACAACAAAAACAAGACTTTATTTCAGAAGTGTCAATATACTAATTTCAAACGGCCTGAGGTGGTGGCTCACACCTGTAATCTTAGAATTTGGGAGGCTGAGGCGGGAGGATTGGTGGAGCTCAGAAGTTGGAAATGAGCCTGAGCAAGAGCCAGACCCCATCGCTACTGAAAACAGAAAAATCAGCTGGATGTTGTAGTGGTTGCTTGTAGTAGCAGCTACTTAGGAGGCTGAGGCAGGAGGATTGCTGAAGCCCAGGAGTGTGAGGTTGCTATGAGCTAGGCTAAGTTCATAGCACTCTAGTTGGTGTGACAAAGTGAGACTCTGTCTCAGAAAAAAAGGAAAAGCCATCAACCTGAAAATTGTTCTCTGGGCATTAAACATCCAGCATTGACTAAGCTAGACCAAGGCAGTGCATGGGAGCACCTTGAAGAGTGCTTGGAACAAGCACTCTTGGAGAGGGGGTTTGAAGCAAAGGAAGGAGAGTCCCTGTAAGAGTCCCATCTTTCTGCTGAAATGAACTGAGTTGCATTGAGCAGAGAAGGGTATCATCTTTCTCAAAACAAGGGCATCTAAGCCCTGGAAGACATGATGAAACATCAGAATGTCATAAAAGGCTGAACATGTAAATCTACTCGGCCTTGCACGTTTATTGCCAACAGCCAGTGCAGTAGACATAGCAGAACCAGATTTGGAAACAGCATCTCTAATTTTGTTTGGCCAAGTTCGCCAAGCATAATAGATTATGAGCCCTTATGGGTGTTCCCAAGTAATTACACTTAATTATTTGTGCAAATCAGAAGATCTACCAGCTACAAGCCCAATTAATTAAATGTAGACAACACCAGTGAGATTGGGAAGGAAGAAAAAGGGTTGAGTTTGTTTCAAAATTAAGCCTGTGCTATTTTATTCTAAAAGCCATGCAGAGAACACACCTGACACCTGGTAACAGTAGCGACATGGACAACATCCCATCAGGATATGGTAGGCACCACTTACAGTTCTAGGACTGCCCAGAACCCTGCCAGAGGCCTGAGATTCACAATGCCAGGGAGGGAGGGAGAGAGGAGAGGATCTGCTGTAAAAGGGACAGGGCCATTTGAACCAGTTCAGCTGAGGCAGGTGAAGGCAGGTGGAGAATGGCCTAGGTGATTTGAAAATCAAGTGAACTGAAGTTCAAGGCAGTTCTAACAAGGACCCTCTAATTATATCTGGTCTTTATACAGGAGACCTCATATCCTGTTAGGTAGGACAGGAGGAATGGATAATTTCTAAAGACAAGTTGTCCCACATTTCTGCCATTCACAGACATCTTCACAGTTTTTGCAATATTCAAATGTCACTGGTCTTACTATTCACTTTACATTTTTCCTTTAAATCTGTCAAGTGATTTTCAGAAGAATTATGCCATTTTACACTGCCGTTTCATGCCTGAGTATTTTCACCACCTATGCACCAGCACCATCACCTACCAGACGATGCATTAAGGAGGGAGAGAGGTTCTCATTCTCCTGAACAAACCATGGAAGACATAATGCCCCAGTTTCTCATTTGCTGGTTTTAAAATGCGCCCCCCTTTCTTTTTCAGTGCACTCACCTAATTTCCTTACTGACATCCCACAATGAATGTTCACAGAGTCATCTGTTCTACAAACATTGTCCTTTCTCAGCTCCTCCTCATTCGTGGCTGAAATCCAGCCCTTCCATCAGAGGCAGAGAAGAGATTTCTAGCACAAGAGGGCCCCCAGGGATGCTGTGCTGCTGAGAGCACATAGCTTTCGGGTGCCTGGAACGTTTCGAGGCAGGTTGACACAGACTTTCTTGGTTAAGTCAGGTCACTTAGCCTTTGTTGTAAAGGCTCAGTGCCTTGTTTTCAGAGGCCACCCTGATTGCCTCTCTGAACTTCTCCAGCGTAACTCTGCTCTGTACCAGGGACCCACCCCTCTTCAAAACTGGCATGAAAACACCTGCCTCAGAGCCCCACCTGTGGATTAGCAAGGGACATGCTGGAAGTAATTTGAGGTCTGCACTGAAAGAGATTTTTCAGGGATATTGGCTCCATGTCTCCATGGACAGAGAAAAGGAAGCCCCTGAGAGCAGATGGTGTCAGGGAGCTCCTGAACTGGAATCTCTGGTGAGAATTATAAGTAGTTTTATCATGCATTTGCCAGGAAATAATTACAGATCATTTTTAAAATCCAATTCATTATGAATAATACCATTAGAAAAATACCTATACTAATTAAGGTTAACACCTGAATCTACACACAGTTGAAATTTATAAACTGCAAGGCTGGTAATTGAAATCAATGACGAAAACTCAAAGCTATGATAGCAATATTTGATATGAACAAAACACTGAGAGAGTAACCAAGTTGTTGTTATAAAACAGACTCAGAAAATAATGAGGAACAGGAAGTCAAAAACATCATCAAGGGCCACAGAGGGGTAAAGACCACTCTTGGTACCAATTTCCCATCTGCTCCAGCCCTCGCAAACCTACAAGTTCTTCCCCAAGTTTTAGAATGAGTTTGGACCTAGAACCTACCCTATGTCTCAGGAATCAAGGGTAGGAATGGCAGAGCTGTGACCAAGATGTATGTGATTAATTAAGTCATGGCACCAGGTGGAAAGACAGCTTTCTGATTCAAGCCCAAACGATGACACAACAAGATCTGAGAGTCCTCAACATCTTGCTTGGGTGCTTAATCATTTTAACAAGAGTTCCTTTCTAGAATCAGTGTCTCTTGTTCATCCTAGCTGGAACCAGGCTGAAGCAGCCAGCAACTACTCCCTGTTCAAAATGGCAGCCAGTTATTGGGAGCCTGGACTGAGTCAGGCTGGGTGCCGGCCATGAGTTCAGTGGCAACAATAATCCAGTATCCATATGTTGGTTGCTTCTAACCACAGGACATCAACCACAGGGCACCTCAGAACAAACCACCAGCCTTAGGAGTTCTTGGCTGTTAAAACTCAATGTGCTTACATGGGAACTGTGTGGAAGAGAAATAAACAGAAGTCTTGGGAGGAGAAGGTTCTCACTCAGAAGCTCCATTTCTGCCAGTAATAATAAAAATAACATAGTAATGATAGCTGCTAAATATTGTGGGCATTTCCTACATGAGATGCTTTCTGTACATCATTTCGGTTTATTCTCACAAGAACCTATAAGGTAGATGCTGTTATTAGCCCCAGTTTATAAATGAGAAAACTGAGACAAGAACTCAAGGTGAAATAGCTAGTGAGTAGGATAGTCAACTTTACTTCAACAGAGCCAATTCTTTTTAGCATAGTTCTTCTGGTTTATCTGGAACTTAGGGATCTCCTGGGACATGGAACTCTTAGCGCTGTCACTAGGGAAGTTTGGGACAAACTGAAATATGGTGATCATTCTTATTATTTTCAAAATTCATTTTATAACAAAGACCATAGATGTTTTATTTATATCATAGCCTTGAGCTTTCTTCATTGATTTTATTTATCTGCTTCATATGTAAACCTCAACTTTTCTTTGTGTAGATTTAGATATTAAATTTAATTTGTATGGCTATCTTTCTACTGGTAATATTCATCACAAATTGGATTTAGAAAACCATCTGTAATTATTTCTTGGCAAATGCATGATAAAACGACATGTACTTCTCACCAGTGATTCTAGAATTTTATTGCTCATCCCATTACTAACCTGATTCTTCCATAAAGTTGTCATCACTTTAACTAATAACTGGCCACATCATTGACAGTGCAAAGAGTTAACATCACCGTCAAAACAGTGCAGTTAAATTCACCTGTAGATTAAAATGATGGAGATAAAGAATTTGGCTTCATAGAGAGGAAACCTCCACACACTTAAAATGGTTTCTTCTTCTAACAGAAAATATCATGAATTTCTTTCTTTGTGCCTCGTGTGCTGTAAGATGCTGGGATCCAGTGGTTACCAAGACTCAGTCCTTGCCCTCATCGTCCAGTAGAGTAGATTTTAACAATCAATCACACAATTAATTATCTGATCTCAGTGAAGATCCAGATGACATAGAAAAAGAATGGGGACTCCAAGGGCCCGTGGATGGGAGACACTTGGCATATCCAGGAGACAACGCTGGGAAACTGGGAAGATGAAAGTAAGACTCTGTGCCTGAGTCAAGACCGGGATTTTCAGATTCAGTAATGTGAGGGCCACTGTCCTTGGGCATGTTGAGGACAGAATGAGGCATCTCCTTCTGCATTTAGGTCTTCCCAGGATCGTGATGGGGCTGGAAGTGAATCTAGAGTTGTTAGGAAGGGAATTGTGAAGGAGAGAAGTGGAGATGGGAGAGGCACCGCGAGGCTGAGAACTCCTCTACCACCTGATATTATCACAAAGTAGACAAAAGGACAGCTGCCCTGAAGGCCTCTAGAAAATGACCCTGGTTCTACCATTCCTGGGACAGTAAATCCCCACCTAAATAAGGTTATGGATTAGTATATGTGGAGACACCAGGCATTTTTACTTCATCCTCACTACAACCTTGCCCTTGGCATGATTTTCTTTGTTTTGCACGTAAGAAACTGAAGTTCAATGAAGGAAAGCTATAATGTCTCTCTGCCAGGAAATAATAATACCACATACCAAAAAAGCAAGCCCAGGGGGGTAATGCACCCTAGACACCTCTAAATATTGGGAGCTCCAGTTTTTCTAAAATGAAAATAATAATCACTTTTTGTCAAGATTGTTTCTATGAAAAAAATGAGATCATGTGTGCACTTCCTCGTGAGTAGTAAATCACATAGCACGCGGCTCAAATGGGGCAGTTTCCTGCATGCTGTGATGTCTCCTTCAGACCTCAGTTACATGGCAAGTATCATCCTAATCTTATAATTGACTATTCTTGGAGCTTTAGGGCATACAAAATGGAAGAGAGGTTCTGAGCTGTGATCTTTGATGGCATGGGACAAGTTGACAACTGGCCAAATGGTAGGGGCAAACACAGAAAGTGGCCACCTCCCAGAACCTCCGACTCAGGGCTCATCACTGGACTGAGCCTTGTAGGCTGCAGGGACAGGAGGCTGCACCTGCTGCAAGCTGTGTGATCACAGCTGTGTGAGGCTTCCCACGGTGGTGAGTGAGGGCTCAGTACAGCAATGTTGTTTCTCCACCAAGCTGCTCTAACAGAAGCTAGCATAGGGTTTTTTTTTTTTTTTATAGAGACAGAGTCTCACTCTGTTGCCCTCGGTACAGTGCTGTGGCATCACAGCTCACAGCAACCTCCAACTCTTGGGCTTAGGAGATTCTCTTGCCTCAGCCTCCCGAGTAACTGGGACTACAGGAGCCCACCACAACGCCCGACTATTTTTTGTTGCAGTTTGGCTGGGGCCAGGGTCACCACCCTCAGCATATGGGGCCAGTGCCCTACTCACTGAGCCACAGGCGCTGCCCCTAGCATAGGGTTTTTAAAGCAATCTAGAAAAATGAAGCCATGTCATATCGTGCATGGGGAAAGCATCTGATCGTCTTCCCTTGGTTAATTTTTTCAAAGCTGAATAGCAACAGTATAAGACAATAGTTCTTAATGTTGAAGCATTATCAAAATGCACACACACCTCAACCCCCACAAACGACACCAAATCAAAGCAAAAACTACCCTTCGGAGTTAGATTACCGTGGATTTGAATCCTGGCTTCTCTACTTTGAAGCTTTAGAACTTGAGGCAAGTCCTCTAATATCCCTAATCTTGGATACCTTCTCTATAAAATAAGAATAATAGTACCTATTTTTCAGGGCTACTAGGACTGAATGAACTAGCACATGGAAGGCATGTAGCTTAGAACATGGCACATGGTAAACATTGATATCTGATAAGTTTTGTGTTGGGCATTGGAACATGTTTGGATAGAAGCTTTCCTAAACTCAAGTTATTGGTTCAACTTTTTATTACGAAAAATTTTAAACGTGTAAAAAATGAGAGTGAGAGAGAGAGAGTAGTTTAATGAATCCCCACGTGCCTACAAACCAGCTTCAACATTTGTTAACTCATTGGCCAAACTTGTTGCAGTTCTATCCTTCTCCCATTTCCCAAGATTGTTATATTTTGAAACAAAATTCAGGCATCTTATCCACAGATATTGGAAATTATTTGTAAGTCACCTTTCAGTTCTCTCTTTGTCAAGGGAAATTGTCCAAATTCCTGTTTTAGTATACGTAACGTTTACTTCAGTAAACCCTTTGTAGAGTGTAGTTCTGAGTTGTGACAAACCCAAACTCTTTCAATAATTCCTCAGCACTCCTTTCTCAACCTTAAAAATATCTATATTCCACACTAAATAAATAAATGAATATGCACAGGCTTTGCCATCCTCAGTGACCTCAACACAGAGAAGAGGAAATAGGTCTCGTGGTGGTCTTCCTGCTCACAGTGCATTCTGACATGGAAACTCTACGCAGCTTGAGAGGCTAGCACACAAGCCACTCGGGAATAGATTTATTAGCATCAAATATTGTTTAGGGCAACTGAGTTTCTGTTGAAGCTTTCTTTCCTGGTGGCCATAATAGAAGGTTTCTAAGAAGCTTGATTATTATTACGTTTGTTAATAAGTAACCTTAAGCATGACTCTTTAGGACTGTGATTAATCCAAATAAAAGTAACTTTGTTAATGAAGAAATGTTTTTTCTGGTAACTGCTATATGCTCAACAACACGGAGACAAACAAACAGGAGTAAGTGCAGGTGCCAGGAAATCACACTCTGCTGATACTTCCTTCTTCCTGGAGCCCAGGTGGCAGTTGGAGAATAGGTGCCTGCAAGAGTGCCCTCTATCGTTTTCCAATGACTTAACTCTGTCTCCTCTGCATCTCTGATTTTGGAAGATGGCATAGTTTTCTAATCAGGGAACTTCTGTGCTAAGTGTGGAGCTACAGTGTGGTTCAGAATCCATCTTCTTTCTTCCTTCCTTCCTTCCTTCCTTCCTTCCTTCCTTTCTTTCTTTCTTTCTTTCTTTTCTTTTCTTTCCTTTTCTCCTTCCTTCCTTCCTTTCTTTTCTTTCTTCCTTTCTTCCCTCCTTCCTTCCTCCCTCCCTCCTTCTTTCCTTCCTTCATTCCTTCTTTCCTTCCTTTCTTCCCTCCCTCCCTCTTTCCTTCTTTCTCTCCCCCCCATCCTTCCCTCTCTCCCTTCCCCTCTTCTTTCTTTCCCCTCCCTCCCTCCATTCCTTCCTTCCTTTCTTCCTTCCTCCCTTTCTTTTCTTTCCTGACAGTCTTGCTATTTCACCTGGACTACAGTTCAGTGGCATCATTATAGCTCACAGCAACCTCCGACCTTGGCTTAAGTGATTTTCCTGCTATAGCCTCCCAAGTAGCTGGGACTATAGGCACGTGCCACCACATCCCACTAATTTTTTGGTTTTTTGTAAAGGTGGGGTCTTGCTCTTGTTCAGACTAGAGTCTCCTCTTTTTTTTTTTTTGAGACGGAGCCTCAAGCTGTCACCCTGGGTAGAGTGCCATGGCATCATGCTCACAGCAACCTCCAACTCCTGGGCTCAAGCGAGTCTCCTGCCTCAGCCTCCCAAGTAGCTGGGACCACAGGCGCCCGCCACAACGCCTGGCCATTTTTTGGTTGCAGCCATCATTGTTGTTTGGCGGGCCCAGGCTGGGGATTCAAACCCGCCACCTTAGGTGTATGTGGCTGGCGCCTTAGCCGCTTGAGCCACAGGCGCCGAGCCGGGTCTCCTCTTTTTAAAAGGACAATCTGTTTTACTTACAGAAGCACTTGCCCAGGGGCTATCAAAGTTGAACATTGTGTTTCGTCACAACGGGCTCTAAACAGTCGAAGCTTTTAGAGGACAGTGAACTTTAAGTAAGCACGGCACCTGAGACACAGTACCTTAAAAGACATACAACAAACTGCATACAAATTTAGGGTTCATACTCTCTTCAGAGGGCTGGTTTTTAATGCTTACTTAGCACAACCGTGAATTCCCCTTTCTCAGCATTTGGAATGCTCTTTCTTGAAGAAGTAAGTGAATCTCTTTACCAGCTGTGATCCCTCACTTGGCAAATTAATAGGCTCATTTTTGTTTGCTTATGTATTATTGTGTTTGTTTTGTTTTATTTCAGCTCTGGAGGTCTTTGTTTAATTCTAAGGTGTAAGAATAGAGATTCCACTGTGGTTGCCTTGACTAGCCTCACTCCCTGAAGCCGCTGGACTTCTCAAGTAGAAAACACGAGCCTTCCTAAGATCAGGTTTGGTCTTCTGAGTGGGATTCCTATTAGTGATCAGGCTCAGACTGTGCGATTATGTTCCATACATCCATGCTGAGTTTACTTGCTTCAATCTAGGTAGCCCAAGTTACCATACTTTTTTGGGGGGGTGGGGGACAGAGCCTCAAGCTGTTACCCTGGGTAGAGTGCCATGGCGTCGTAGCTCACAGCAACCTTGAACTCTTGGGCTTAAGAAATTCTCTTGCTTCAGCCTCCCAAGTAGCTAGGACCACAGGCACCTGCCACAACATCCAGCTATTTTTTGGTTGTAGTTGTCATTGTTTGGCAGGCCATGGCTGGAATCGAACCTACTAGCTCCGGTGTATGTGGCTAGATGGTACCCTAGTCACTGAGCTACAGGCGCCGAACCAAAGTCACCATACTTTTGACTTGTCATTCTGGCCAGATGTCTCCTGGGAGACTTGTTTTAAACTCTAGAGTTTTTCCAACAGCACTTTCCATCTTGATGTGCTGTGTGTTGTCTATGTTTTGTCTGGAGAAGAGAAGCAAATACTCTTTCCTTGGGCTTCCCTAAGTCTGTCTTGTAGCTGGGAAAGGAATTTCTTCTGTATCTGTTTTTTGTTAAGCATGGGAACTGCCAAGTTTAAAAATGGTCGATATGCCACCACCATAAACTATTTCAATTCTACAATGGGCAATCTTTTCAGTTGGTTGTAAACTCTGTTTTTGTATCATACTCTAGGAATATCTTGTTCAGACAGAAGAAAAGTAATGAATCAGATTTTAAATTCTAAAATTTAACCTATGGGAGCCTTAAGTTAATTAGTTTGTAGAGACTTAAAACTACTTATGTGAATTTAGAATAAGAGGACATAAGAGTTTTCTAAATGCAAAACAACCTACCTCTTGTTGCTAGTAAATTTAGCTCTTGTTAGGATTATCTTCCTATTGAGACTGCATCTCTGAAAAAGGAAGATTTAACCTAACCGTGAGCTAAGTTAATGATTTTCGTTAGTAGGTTCCATACTAAGATGAAATTAGCTCATTCAGTGCATTAAACAATTAATTGTTATATAATGTAAAGCAGGAAAAATTTATAATCAAGGATATAATATGTATAATCAAGAAATACTCAGAAAGTACACTGTTTTGATAACGATATCTCTGATTTTAACACAGTATAAAAATAATGTGAGTACCATGTTCTACTTTATGCTAGAGAGCTTAAATAATCTGAGTTTCCTAAATTTTCTAAACTTGTCTTAAGCCAACATTGCTTTCATAAAATTATAAGAATGTAAATATATGGGCTTAATTAGATTTAAGTATGATAACCAATGTTTTCTTAATTACCATTATGTAATTTTTGTAACTTTAGTCATGCAACAAATTACATAGATCTACAGAATTATTCTAAACTATTGATATAAATTATAAGGTAGTATTTGTCTGATTTTTTTTTGGTTTTTTGTTTAGTTTTTTTATTTTTTCAAATTAATATGAGGGTTCAGGTTTTAGGTTACATTGTTCTCACTTCCAGGGCAAAGTTCCATTTGTAGAGGAGCCCCCTCACCCAGGGGGTGTGTTATACACCCTCACAATGTGCACATTAGCTGAGGTCTGGCCTCATGCCCTCCCTCCTTCTGCCAAATTTCTGATACTTTTAATATCATTGTTAATTGTATTATTTTTTGAAAGATGACTTGAATTTATTTTCCAGATCCTAAAATGACTTTAAAATCTTTAAATTCAGCAATGAAGCCAGGCATGGTGGCTCACACCTATAATCCTAGCAATCTGGGGGGCCAAGGTGGGTGGATTATTTGAGCTCAGGAGTTCCAGACCAGCCTGATCAAGAGCGAGACCCTGTGTTGTCTCTAAAAATAGCCGGGCATTGCAGTGGGTGCCTGTAGTCCCAGCTACTCGGGAGACCGAGGCAAGAGAATCATTTGAGCCCAGGAGGTTGCTGTGAGCTGTGACACCACAGCTGTCAAGGGCAACAAAGTGAGACTGTGTCGAAAAGAAAGAAAGAAAAAAAGAAAAGAATGAAGGAAGGAAGGCAGGAAGGGAGACAGAGAGAAAGAAAGGGATGAGGGAGGGGTGAGGGAGGGAGGGAGAGTTAGTTTTTATTTTAAATTCCTGAAACAGGAAAAACCATACAGAGTTATCACGTGTACTAGTTTCTTACGGTGCTGTAACAAATTGCCACAAACTTAGTGGCTTAAAAAAATAAGTTTATTGTCTCTGCAGTTTTGGAGATCAGAATCAGAAGTCTAAACTCAAGGCCCTGGCGGGCCTGTCTTCCTCCTGGAGCTTCCCGGAGGGCTGCTTGCCTTCTCCAGCTTCCAGAGACCATGAGCCTTCTTTGGTCCCTTCAGCCTTCACAGCCCGCAGCTGAGGATCTTCTCTCTGACCTGCCTCCCTCTTCTGCGGACCCTTGGGATTCCGTCAGACTCACTCAAATAATACAGGGCCATCTCAAGATCCTCAGCTTAATTATATCTGCAAAATCCCCTTTGCCAGGTAAGTAACATCGTCACAGTTACCGAGATTAGGGCGCAGACCTCTTTGAGAGAAGGTTCTTTAGCCTAGTACACCATGTAATTATTTTAACTTACATTCTTGCCTATACATGAACACATTGTCTTTTCTTTTTCTTTCTTTCTTTCTTTTCTTTTTTTGAGACAGAGTCTCACTATGTCGCCCTTGGTAGAGTGCAGTGGCATCACAGCTCACAGCAACCTCAAACTCTTGGGCTTAAGTGGTCCTCTTGCCTCAGCCCCCCAAGTAGCTGGGACTACAGGCACCCGCCAGAACACATTTTCATTTTTGTAACACATTAATAAAATTGATAAAATCAATATGATGTATATATTGTCTTAGGTTAATGCAATTAATATATAAAACATTGTAAAGTTTATCTACTCATATATGTTTCAATGTATAAACACAATGGTATAAAAACTTAAGAAGCAAAAACTTTAAATGTTACACAAAGGAGAGGTCTAATAGTTAACAGATGTTTATGACATTCTTTTTTTTTTTTTGAGAAACCCTCTCTCTGTCACCCAGGGCAGAATACAGTGGTATCATCATAGCTCCCTGCAACCTCAAACTTCTGGGCTCAAAGGATCTTCCTGCCTCAGCCTCCTGGGTAGCTAAGATTACTGGCACACTCCAATATACCAAACTAAGTTGTCTATTTTTTGTAAAGATGGAGTCTTTCTCTTGCTCAGACTGTCTCAAACTCTTGACCTCAAAGGATCCTCCCACCTTGGCCTCCCAGAGTGCTAGGATTACAGGTGTGGACCACGGTGCCCTGCCAGGATTGATATTTTTAATTACCATTATGTGATTTCTATTAATTTATCCCTCTGTTTAATGAGGTAGTCAAGCAAGAGTTCTCAATTGTTCTTGTGATGAAATAATCTGAAGTCTCTTTCTGATTATACTGTCCCCAGTGAGCCCAAATTTGGAATCATAAAACACTCGGGATATCTTTTAAACTTAATGTATCTTTGGTATCTTTGGGATTTCTTGGGCAGCCACTGAGTAAATACAAACCTTTCTTCTTTCACTGTGTAAAAAGAAAAGACAGTGTTTTTATTGTCTTTAGGTTTGGCCATCTCTAGATTTTAAGTCACTGAAAATTATTGTGAAAGTTTATTTTCTTTACCAGATCCAGTTTGAGTTTGTTACGGGGGCATAAAGTTCTCATCTATTAAGATGCTGTGCTGAAAATGATACTAGCTGCAATTATAATAGGACATATTCCTGGAAATTAATTTCTGTTTCTCACTTAGCTACAATTAACATCCTTGACTGTAAAAATGACACTTTCCAGTTAATATTTAACAACCAGCTTTTGGGAACAGCAAGAATAGCTATCGTGGTCAAAATGTTTTCTAAGTCATTCTAATGTGAAATTTTGCTAATGGTAAATTATTGTTTCACAGGAAATAATGAAGCCATTTACTTAATTCTTTTGAGAGAGCGAGGAAAGTATTCTTGTGCTGATTGTACTCATCACACTACTTTCTGTTAAATTTTAGGTATATTTGGTTTTAATGGTACTTAGATGTTTCAGATGCACACTTAACAGTATTTGCCAAAGTTTTCTTGTGAGTTTGTGTACTTCTGCCAAGGTGCTCTCGCCACCCAGTGTGGGTTTTGGAGGAGAGGGAGGGTCTACCAAGATGGTAGACTTGGATGGATTTGGTTGGGATTTAAGTATTTATATACTGGGCATAACCCAACCAAACTGCTTGTTTAATAGTAAATGTCCAGAGGTCTCAGGGGTAAAGGTTTTATCACCTTGTGCGTGAGTTTCTCCCAAGGTTTGGGATTCCTGATTAGAATGCCATGTTAGAAACTGTACCTAACAGTGGCAATCACAACCAATGACATTGTCCACGATGTGTCTGTTGGTCCAGCTCAACTATCATTGCACTCAGTTGTTGCAATGACATTGGACAAACTAATCTTTACTGATGAAACAAGGCAGCTTTTGTGCACTGGCTAACACTTCCTGTGGCACTTGGGTTAATGCTTTGCAATAAGTGCTACGTAAAATTCAAGAATGAGGTGGAATGGACCAACCAGCAAACTCTTTCCTCATCACTTGGGCTTGTCTATAGAGGACACCAATGTGGGCATTCTGCTACATTAATAATTACGTTGTGTCTGATTGTTGCTGTTGTCAAGTGTATCACTAATAGGTCTTAAGGGCTGTTGCACAACTACAGCCTTCTTCTACTTCAAAAGGAGCTTTAAGAGGGCCAGGTGTGGTGGCTCACCCTGTAATCCCAGCACTCTGGGAGGCTGAGGTGGGTGGATTGCCTGAGCTCACAGGTTTGAGACCAACCTAAGCAAAAGTGAAACCCCTTCTCCAAAAATAGCCTGCCATTGTGGCAGGTGCCGGTAGTTCCAGCTACTCTGGAGGCTGAGGCAGGAGGATCACTTAAGCCCAAGAGTTGGAGGTTGCTATGAGTTATGATGCCATGGCACTCTACCAAGGGTGATAAAGTGAGACTCCGTCTCAAAATAAATAAATAAATAAATAAAAATAAAAAAGGAAAGGAGACTTAAGTGACTTAAAGACTTAAATAAACATAATGAGATCTGGGAGGATGGCACTGAAACCAAAATGTCAGCTTAGACCTAAAAATCTGATAATTTGCTTCTCCTTTATGTTCTCTTCTATTATTTTAAGAACAGGGAGAACCAAGAGAGGCAAATCTCCATGGCCAGAAGCTTAGGTGATGGCAAAGGTGAATGTTTGGTATCATTGCAATTGGCTCTGAACAGCTAAAGCTGGTGACTGTTGGATGACCCTCATGTCTCAGATCCTTATTGGACATAAACTGAAGAGGTTTCTGGTGCATGAGCTCTAGCCAGCTGTTTCTGACCATGGCCCACCTCTGCCCATGCCGAATTCCAATCTTCCATGATAGATTGACTAACTAGGCTCTGCGCCTGTAGCTCAGCAGCTAGAGCCCCAGCCACATACATAGCTGGCAGGTTCCAATCCAGCCCGGGCCTGCCAAACAATAATGACAACTACAACCAAAAAATAGCTGGGCATTGTGGCGGGTGTCTGTAGTCCCAGCTACTCGGGAGGCTGAGGCAAGAGAATCACTTAAGCCCAGGAGTTGGAGGTTGTTGTGAGCTCTGATGCCATGACACTCTATCCTGGGTAACAGCTTGAGGCTCTATGTCAAAAAAAAAAAAAAAAAAAAAAGGATTAGACTAACTAACTACCAAGAGCCTCAGCCCCCGCTTCCCACGCCGATCTTAAAACTTACACGGTCCTGATTTTCCCCACAGATTGCTCAGTCAGTTTCTCCACTGGTATGTGTGTGCTCTCTTAACTGGCAAGTTTGTAGAGTTGGTTTTATCATTTACCTTTTCATCACTGGTGTTTTTGGCTTTGTTTTTGACCCAACAACACATAGAGTTTCTGAATCGAAGGAATCAATTAGGATGCACATTTTGCCTCCTTACAAAAATGAAGTTAAAAAAACAAAGCCAATATCTGGATAATTCAGGTTAAAATTGTCCAAAACCTACACACCTGAGATAACTGAGATTGAAGTGGTAACACTGTATCAAGTTTAATGACAGGTCTCATTAGTTATGTTGTGAAATAATAAATAGTGCTATGTAGCTTCTTAAACATCACTTGTTTTTTATAAACAGTTACACAGTTATACACAGCTATAATTTTTGCCATATTTATTTTAGATTTTTCTTTAAATTGACTCATTTTTTTCTTCACCTCGCTGATTTAAAGAACTAAGCTTTATATTATCATTGTAAATAGAGATCAGAACCATAACATAAACATAAGTTTAAAAATAAGAACATAAGTATTTGTTGAATAGAGGTATGCCTTTGTACACTTATCATAATTTGTGAAAAACTATCATGCTCCATTAGGAAAAGACTTTATTTTTTTAACCAGGCCAAGATCAGTTATCAATAAAATCCAAGCCTCCAGCAGCCCAGCCTGCATCATCCTGAAGTCTCTTTCTCTGCTAGTATTTGCTTTTTATTCCTTTATAAATTGTGATACTTCAAACTTATCCCTTTCTCTTTGCTGTGTGTCCCTTGAGCATGATCTCAGAATTTGGTTTCCTAGCTTGGGTCTTTTATACTCAATACAGTTACTGTAGCAGTTAGAATTCTATGGTTGTAAGCAACAGAAACCCAATTTTGGATAACTTAACAACAACAAAAAAGATTTATTGGAAGGATTAGGGAAGGTCACAGAAAAAAAGCTGATAAACCAGGTTCTAATAGAGTTCTAAAACAGGTGAGCATCAAAGCACCTCTGAGGCTGGAGAGAGCAGTAACGAGCGGTCAGTATCTTTAGAGTCCTCATCCTGGGCTGCTTCTCCTCCTGGTGTTTGGAACCATTTTCAAGATGGATCTATCTTTGATTACCAGGACACCAGGCCCAGCCATCTGGGGGATACATTACAGAAGGCCAGCCTCAGCACTCTAGGGCCTAAGTCACTTTCAAGGACTCTCTTCACTTTCCTTAACCTTGGTTCTTTATATGTCAAATGGGGACAATGATGCCTTCTGAGGTTTAGGGAAAATAATTACAAAAAGCAAAAGCCACTGTAGCAGAGTGAATCTAAGCAAAGTCACTGGAGTCACTTTCATCAAATCCTAATCCCAATGTATACTAGCTGTGTACCTTTATGCAATTGATTACACTTCAGTTTCCTCATCTATAAAGTGAGGATAATAATATTTACCTATTGTAATTAACCCTATGCCTAACACATGATAAATATACAATAATATAAGCCATATGAGAAAAATAGGCAATAGATGTGATAATAACTTTTTGGAAGTTATTATTATAAATCATTCCATCTTGTGGGTGAGTAGTAAAGCCATATCTCATCCCAAATATAATTTAATAGGACATTTATAAGAAAATTCTGCTTTGCAGTAAACTTTCCACCAACGAGAAAAGAAGCCCATGATATGAATGATGGCTCTGGATCTCACCTCTGTGTAATCAGCAAAGGTTTGCCTGTTCAGGCTCACGTCTTTTCTGGAGCCTGACGTGTTCACCACACTTCTTTTATAAAAGTCAGCCTTGCTTTCTTCCTGTTGCAAATTGCATGCACATTTCTGCTCCCTGTGCCCAGCCTCCATTTCTCAGCCAGTGTTGTCTAGCTTGCCCCACCCCCTTCTCCTAATGAGAATAAGTTGACATTGACGTGTAATTAAGGTCATACTTTATTGACTGGGTAAGGCAGTGGCTGATGTGGCTGGGGCGCTGCAGCTCCGCTGGGCATTCCTCTGGTAGAGTATCTATGCTTCGATGACCATCAGGCTCTCGATTGGAGAGTGGTTTTGATGGCTGGAAATTAACAACTGGATTTATAGCTTGTAAAGAGTCCTTGTGGTGAGATTTTCCTTCTCTGTGCTAATCCTCTCTTCCCTTGCAGATCCCATTTATGTATCCCTTGCCAGAAGGATTATCCTTGGGATGGAAAACAAGAGTCCTTCTAGTACTGCAAGCCACTTCTGCTGAGCAGTGCACATCAGTGGCCTCTGCGGGTCCTTTGATGTGCACCCGTTCCATGTTCTGGGACAGCACAGCTCCACTGGCCAGGCTGCCTGGGTCTGCCCAAGGTAACAATCACTGGCCGCTTTCTCTTTCTTTCCTTCTCTCCAAGTAAGGAATTTTCTGAACACATCCCATTATTTTCAATCTATCTCTTCACAAAATAGTCCTTGCAAAAAAGGAAGCAGTTTTCCCAGACAGCCTGGCTATGATGGTGATGGAGAAGCTGGTTTGGAAACATGGCAATGTCCTCCAAACCACGAAAGTCAACTGAAGCCATGAGAGTGATACTGAGAAGCCTGACTGACTTTTCCCGTCTTCAAGTTGCCTTTGCTTTTCTGATTCAAATGGGAAATAAGCAGACTTCACCAGAGAGAGGGCTCCCACCCTCTATCCCTGAAAGGAAGTTCCCCCATTAGAAGCAAAAGAAAGAACAAGGCATGTCCAAACAGCCGTTCTGATACCCTGGCTCTGAGGAGGGTGGATGGGCTAAGTGTTCTCAAGCCAAATGGACCAACTGTGGGGGCCCCAGGTCTTCATTGTCTGACTCATACAGCTGCTGAGCAATTGGCTGGAGACGCATCTTGAAAGCAAAGCACCGAGGGTCACTTGTGGACCCCGTCAGTCCCTGCCTACTTGTTAGCCACAGGACCGCAAGTCTCTCCCTCCACCCCCAACATCAACCCAAAATGTTTTAGATTAACGTCAGGGTTTGAAATGTGAACGGCATGTCAGCAAGGCCCCTAGACAACATTATTTAGTCTCCTAACGTCAGACGTTTGCAGCGACTGTACATTGTACCAGCACCTTCCTCAGAGTGACATTGACATCCTTCTGCTGAATAAGTTAATTTTCCCATCACAGACTGATTCATTGGGCAGAAACCACAAGTTTACGTGCTAAGGAGTGGGCTGAACTCTATGACCCTTCCATTGAAAAAGTCAAACCATGCCACTGTGTCTTCATGCAAACAGGCCCTGTGGTTAGCTTTTCTTTAGTTCCATTTTTATTTTTCCTTTTTGTGGCCACATGACATTTCGCAACACTGGACTACATTTGCTCTCTTTGTAGTGTTCTCATGCTGGAATGTGTCTCTTATGATCAATACGTATTGAGCTCACTCATGTGTCAGGCTGTGCTAAGGCAATTTCCAAACACTATTTTTTTTTTAATTGTCAGGGCAACTTATTTGAGTAGGTGATAGGGTCCTCCTTGTACCAAAGACAGAATGGACATTCAGAAATACTAGTTAACTGTCCGAGTAATGGAAGAGCTCAAAAAATATTGGGCTATAAAAGCTAAATTCCAACAAACAGGTTACAGGCTGATCAAATGATATTTTTACTCTTCTTCTCTATGTCATGACCCAGCTCCATCTCTATTCTCTAGAAAAATCTCTGAGCAGGTTGCTTGGGGAAAAGGTTCCTGAGACTTGAGATACTCTGATAGAACAGAGGCCGGCTTAGTTCTGCAAGGTCAGTTCTGCTGGCTGAGACTGAGGCTTTAACACAGCAGGCTTGTGACTTGCCCTTTGTCATCAGCCTTGCATTCCAAAGAAAGAGATGGCAAGCTTGCTTAGTGCCAGGGAGGAACGAATGCACTTCGACAAATGTGAACCCACCCACCAGGCCGAGGACTGACGATTTAAGCTCAGCCCAAACCAAACGCTGCTCTTTGAAGTCTCTAACTTTTTCCTCATTACTCATCCCTTCTGATTTTCAGCCAACTTTCCACCATGGAAGGGCCTTCAGCCCAGCAGAAAAGTGCCTTCTTATCCTCAGAGAGGAAGTGTCCTGGAGAGCCATGAAAACGACTCTCAGGAGATCCCCCTGCTGGCTTTTCAGATCCACCAGCTTGAATCCTTGGGGAAACATCCAAAAATTCTAGGCTCTCCTCCAAATGGAAACTGAATCCTGAATCTTTGGAACTGTGTCCACATGTTTCAGACCACTCACTGTGAATTTGGTTGTGCTGTGGTGTGAAGTTTTGGACTGATGGCCCATCATAATACTTGGGTAAAATATGAGATTTCATGCTTTTGGATTACAGTTTCCACATAGCTTCTACCTCCCAGATGCTCCTGTCTTTCTACAAGTCTTTGTAAAAACCGTTCTGCAGAATCAGCAACATTAGATCACTGGTTGTGCGCCTGAATTGATTAAGTACTTCCATGTCCAGAAGCCAACTGAAAAAGCCTTTTTAAAAAAGCCAAAACAAATCATTTGCTCAGGAAGCTGAAAGGGCCAGAAGTAGTTGGCATCAGGTGAGGCTTGATCCAGGTGCTACCAAGGCTCAGTTTAATTACAATTTCTTGGCTCTGTTTTTCAAGATGTCAGCTTCACTTTTAAGTCCCACATGGTAGCTCTCAGTAGCTGCCGGCTCTTCCTTTGCAAGAAGGAAGTTTCTTGCCAAACACTCTAGGGGAAAAGGAAGGGTTCTCCGGGCAGTTCCCATAGAAGACAGAGCTTTACATTCTGGGCACTCCAGCCAACCTTTCCCCTCATCTGCTTTGTTTTGTTTGTGTTTGATGACCATCATCAGACTAATTCCTGTGGTGAAAGAGAGGAAATATAGTCACTGGCACAATGAAAGTCCTCCATGGGAGCTGGGACAGTACCGAATGGCCATCCTCGGGGCTGAGAAGGGGGAGGGATAAATTGCCAGGAGAAATTAGGGCATTATTTCTAGGCAGCTAAAGGAGAGATGAATGTAGGGAGGCCAATGGGCAGGGCATGCCCCTTGATGCTGTCATTCACATGGGAAAGCAAAAAAGAGAATTTAATTGTCCAAGGTGTTTGAAGCCATGCAATGACTTTCTACTGCTCTCTGGACAAAGACAGAAGCCTTGTCCATGCCCTACAAGGTTCTGATCTGGTCTATCATCCCCTCCATCTCCCTGCTGCCCCTCTCTGCCCTCAGCCTTCTAACCATGGAGACCTTCCGGCTTCTTGAACTTGCCCATCTCCTGCCTCAGGAATTTGCATGGGCTTCCCTTTTCACTTCATTAGCTCCTGATCAGATCTTGCCTCTCAGGCCTTTGCCTTAGGGAAAACTTCCTGGAGACCGTCCTGAGGATCCTGTGCTCTGCTCGGGTATGCCCGCTCTCGGGGCCCGTTCTCTTCCTTTGCAGTACTACGGCTATTCCTCCCACTGGATGACTCCTTTCATCCTTCCAGTAAACGCTAAGTGAGCACCTCCTGTGGGTCAGGCCCAAGCCTAGGTCCTGGGAACAGAGCAATGGACAAGAAAGAGAGCCGTCATCCTTGCGGAGGCTTCAGGCTGCATCTCACACCATGTGGCTCCGACAGGAGAGTAGGGAGTACTCAGCCTAATGTGCACTGCTGAAATCACAGTGCAAAACAAGAATCCATTTAGGGGAGATTGCATTTGAGATTCAAAAGGGATTCTGAGCCTCATTTCCAGATCTAGAAGGTGCTGTGTCCTGGGCTTGTATTAAAACTACATGGTCCTGAGAGCATGCTTTTGCATTGTACGGCAGGAAAATTCCATGTCCCTCCCCTGCCTTTGACACTCAGTCAGTTTTATTTCCAAAGTCCTCTCTCCTTAACAGCTGCTGGATCTATTCTCTTGAATCTTTCCCAGGGTGATGCTGTAGCCTCTCTAACTCTCTCCTGTGGATTTAAAACACCCTGTGAACCCCATAAGGGCAGGAATTTAGTCCTATTAATCTGTAAATTCCCAGCATTCTGTTGGTGTTGTCTGAATGTAAGTAGATGCATTTGGGGGGAAAATACCAGTTAAATGAATAAATGGTTTCTTTGCCTCCATCTGCTTCCCTGCCTAGTCTATTCTCCCCACTGACTTGGAATAATCTCTTTCTATCTGATGGGACTACTTGATGATGTTAGTATCCATTTTACAGCAGGGGAAGTTCAGATTCCAACAGGTGACACCCAAGGTCACACGTGCAAAGTCACATCACGGAACAGTCCCTGTTCAGCAGCATCTTTTAGACACATGCTTTGACTTGTAGCTGCAGTCCTTAAACCCAGCTGAAGCCTGTGCGGTTGAACACTCCGGGATTCCATGGAGAATGTGCGGATGTGTGCACACGTTTGCAGAAGCGAGATCACAGCTTTCAAAGCTATCTGGAACCAAAAACCATTAAGAATAACTGGCTTGGGGCTATTTTCTTTCTTTCTTTTTCTTTTGACTGACATAAATGCTGACACGCACTGCCCCACACTGAGTTACCGTAATGGTGGGTTTTGCAGGGATCAGGGACCGCTGTCTTCCTGGGCACCACCCCAGCCGCCTGCCCTTGGAATCCACTGTGAGCTCTAGCAGCTGCCTTAATCACATTCCTGAAGAATCTGAATATTAGAAGGAGCTGAGGATACAACGATGTAAATTTCCAGACAAGAGACATACAGACAGTAATATAATCCTTACGTGAAGAATAAGGCTACTGTTGGAATTATAATGCTAAAAAAATTTACTGAATTACAGGGGCACACCCAGTTGGAATTCTGGTTTTCACAGTCTCTTTGCTTGTCAAACTTAATATCAAGGAAAATAAGCTAATTTGATTTGGCAAAGGCTCATGCAATATGGAATTGATATCTGTGGCAGCGACCTTTGATGTTTTGTATAAACAGTGTTTTCCCTGCTGTGGAAGTGAGAGTTGAATAATAAACAACGTCTTCCCTTCTCCACTCACCACCCACCCCCTCCTCGGTACCAAAAAAAAAAAAAAAATGAATCTTTTCTATGACTCACAGATCTCACGGAGGCAGCATTTATTGGCTGATTTCACTGAGCTGGGCTTCACAGCCTTGGCACTGACATTTGGGGCTAGATAATTCTTCGTTGTGGGGGCTGCCCTGTGCACTGTGGGGTATGTAGCAGGATCACTGGCTTCTACCTACCACGTAGATGCCACCAACACCCCCACCCTTAGCTGTGATGGCCAAAAATGTCTCCAGACATTGCCAAATGTTCCCTGGGGGCAGGATTGAAAACCATCAGGAAGGTAGGAAAGATGTTGACTAACATAATTTTTTTTCTTTTCTCTCAGTTTCAAGTACTAGTTGTCTTGTTCAGGACCTGCTGCCTTGGGTTTCTGACTCATTCAAAAGCCTCTTAGGGGCCCCTTGAGGAAGAGATTTGGGGGAATAGACATTACCTGTTGTACCCTGCTTCGCTCCTAGGGGTTGCAGGCCTGCTGCACGCCTGTCTGGAAGGCGGCAGCACTCCACTGTCCCTGAGTCATTAAGTACTTGGTACCCTTCTGAGCCCATGGTGGCCTTTACCCCTTGATAGATTTCCACAATTCAAGAATCATATAGTCTAGTACTCTGGGAGGCTGAGACAGGTAGATTGCCTGAGCTTACGATTTTGAGACCAGCCTGAGCCAGAGTGAGACCCCCATCTTTAAAAATAGCTGAGTGTAGTGGCAGGCACCTATAGTCCCAGCTACTCAGGAAGCTAAGGCAAAGGGCTCATTAGAGCCCAAGAGTCTGAGGTTGCTGTGAGCTATGACATCACAGCACTCTACTGAGGGTGACAAAGTGAGATTGTCTCAAAAAAAAATCACCCAGTTACAGAGCAGACAATTAATTCTCCCTCCTCTATGTTGTGTGACATTCGGTAAAGCCTCGTAAGGAAGAGTGTTTGCCTGGAGTTAGGCAGGTTCATGGCAGTGATGTCCTGGAGTTGGCTTGTCCCAGTTTGTGAGGGATGACGGTTACATCTTCAGGAATTGTGTGAGCCATTTGCAGTCATGTTGGCAGCTTGAGTTAACCCACACTGAGAGTATTTACACTCCAGAAATTGGAAAATGCCGCAAATCAGAGCTGCTTCACCCCTCCACTCCTGCCAGCCAAATGAGTGTTTATTATCACTTCACTGGTTCGAGTCCAAGCTTGGAACTTGGGCGAGTGGCAGGCACTGCTCATTGCTCACCCAGTATCCATTGTCTCTCGTTTCTGACTCCGGGAGTGCCAGTTTTGTGTGGCCTGGCAATGAGTTTAGCTGAAGAGCTGCATTTCCTGTTTCTTACAGTTAAGAGTGCTCAAATGACATAGGTCCGGCCAATGGCATGTAGGTAGAGTTTAGTGGAAAGGAATTCCCCAAAACTCTTTAAAATGCAAACTAACTGGCCTGTGACTTTTACTGTCTTTTCTTTCCCTACTCTCTGTGTAGCCCATGGATATAATGCCAGATGCGGAACAGATGTTGTCCAACCACAAGGTGACAGGTGAAGGATGAAGGTCCCACTCTAGGAATGGCTGGGCTGAGGGATGGGAGGTGCTTGGTGCTGGGTGGCATCAGGGAGTCAATGTGGCAGTCTGGGATTTCCTAGTCCAGGCTGCCTACTCCGGGCTTCCAGAGCATACCACTGAATGCAATTCCTCACCGGGACCCCAGGCAACTCAGCTGAAACTTTACTAGCTCTGGTTTCCCCCCTCTATAAAATGGGAGTAATAGGAACCTCACTCCTGGGATTGCTCTGAAGATTAAATGAGGTAATTAATGCCAGGAGCCTAGCACAGTCCAGGGATGTGGTGGTATCTAGTGAGTGCGAGTTACTGATGGCTACTGTTGCCACGGGGGCTGTTATTCTGGTCGTAATTACGTGTTTCAGTGCTTGCCTTACCCACTAGCCCTGTCTCTTAGAGCATGGGGCCCATGTCTCATTCATTCTCCCTCTCCCCTTTCTATGTAGTCTGGTACATAGAAGTGCTGATTAAATTTCAAGGAAAAATAAGTTAATCATCTTTTGTTGGAGTAGAACTTATGTCTCTGTTCTGCCCTTTGGCACCAACTTAAATTATGTTTGTTGAAGAACACAGAAGAATAACACAACAATGAACAATGGAAAAATGAGTATGAGGTCTGACAATTAAGTTCATAAACTTGCCACCATGTGCGTACGTTGGCAGCACTGTATAAAGAACTGGGTGAGGGCCCATGACCTTGGTATATCAGCGTCTCTCAGCTGTGTTCATGTTGACATGTGGTGGCGTCTTGCTGAGCGGAGTTCAATATTGTTGCTGAGTGATTTTGTGTGCTGTTGGGAGAATGTCAGAACTTGAATTAGAGCAATGAACAAACATTAAATTTCTTGTTAAACTCAGCAAGAGTGGAAGTGAGATCAGGGCCATGTTAGTCCAAGTTTATGGGGATAATGCCATAAAGAAAAGGGCAGCGTACAAATGTTTGAAACGTTTTTCTGAGGGGAGAGAAATAGTCACTGATGAGAGGTCAGAGCAGGCAGAAATGAGCAGAACCGACAAAAGCCTTGCAAAAATTCATCAAATTGTGCATTTAAAGTGTCAGCTCAACTGCATTAATGTACACAGCTATGATTTAATTAAAAAAAGTATCAGCTCACTGTGAGAAGCATGGAAGACTAAGTAAACATCAGTAGAGAAACAGAAAAAAATTTTTTTTTGTATTTTTTAATTAAATCATAGCAGTGTACATTAGTACTATCATGGGGTACAGTGTACTGTTTCTATATACAATTTGAAGTACTTTTATCCAACTGGTTAACATAGCTTTCGTGTCTTTTGTTAGTTATTGTGTTAAGACATTTATATTCTACATTTAGAGAAATTCACATGTACCCTTATAGGATGAACCATAGACACGGTCCCACCAATCACCCTCTGTCCACCCACCCTCCCCTGTCCCCTCCCCTCCCTCTCCCCTCTCCCCATGTTCCTGAGCTAAAATTGGGTTATAGCTTTCCTATGAAAGCTATAAATTAGTTTCATAGTAGGGCTGAGTACATTGGATACTTTTTCTTCCATTCTTGGGATACATTGCTAAGAATATTTTCCAGATCCATCATGAAAAATCTTAACTGAAAACCTTGCCATGAGAAAGGTGTGACTCTTGCCTTATGACAATGCACCAGCTCACATGGCACTGTGAGGGAGTTTTTAGCCAGTGAACAAGTAACTATTGAAACACCCTCCCTACTCAGCTGATCTGGCCCCCAATGACTTTTTTCTTTACCTGAAGATAAAGGAAATATTGAAATGAAAACATTTTGATGACATTCAGGACAGAAAGGGTAACATGATGACAGCTCTGATGACCATTCCAGAAGAAGAGTTCCCACATTGCTTTGAAGGGTGGCCTAGGCCCTGGCATCAGTGCGTGGCTTCCCAAGGGGAGTATTTTGAAGGTGACCATAGTGATATGAAACAATGAGGTATGTAGCGCTTTTCCTAGGATGAGTTTTCAAACTTCGTTGTCAGACCTTGTAGAACATTTCTGTCTCCACCCTGCCCTAAGGAGTCAAGTTCAAGTTGGGAATGTAAGAAAAGTCTGTACATAGTTGGGATGAAAGAACGAGAAGTGTGAGGTGCTCAGACAAACCCAAGGCTGCAGTGGATGATTAAGTGATGGGAGATAACAAGAAAGCTTCTTGGAAGAGGAGGCATTTGGAGCCTTTGGAGGATGGCGGGTTGGGGTTCCCATTGGGAAGCATCATGGGCTCTGTGTCCTAGGTGGGCATGGTCTTACAGAGTAGGGCAATGCAGTAGGAAACCCTGGCTTTTGCCCTGGGAATGGGGCCAAGGGGAAGGTTGGAAGGCTGGGTGGGAGCTCTGACTGCCAGGCCGAGACATTCACACTTCACTGTCTAGGCAGTGAGGAGGCACTGAAGGTTTGGAAGCTAAGAGTGACATCAGAATTGGATTTAGGTGGATTAATCCAGAAGCCACAAATACATCGATTGGAAAGGTGGACAGGAAGGGCACCAGTGAGCAGGCTGTTGAGAAGACTGGAAAACTGGCAGATGCTCTTCTGACCTGTGAACATTCCTTTATGGTACATGAGAGGGTTGAAAAGTGATACTTCTTCAGGAAATTATTTGATTAATGCCTTACATTGGTAAGGAAAAGTCCACAGTCTGAATTGAGTCCTTCACCTAGGAGGGGTGCCATACACCCCTACATTGTACCCAATAAATGGCAACTTACTGACCCCTCTCCACCCACCCTTCTTGAATTTAATTGTGTTTTCTCTTGTGTGAGTGTAGTTGTTAATCTACTATTTTCAGATTAGTACTGAGTACATGGGATGCTTACTTTTCCATTTCGAGATATTTTAAATCAGAGAATATTCTTCAAATCTATCCAGGTAAATACAAAAGATGTAAGAGGAATATTTTTCCCAAACCCTGGAGTTTTCATCTCTATTACCCATTTTAGCTATTTAATCTACCAAGTTCCTGTGAACTGCCTATTGATAATTGATAGATTGTTCCTTCCTTCCCAATTTCCTCTATTAGTTATTCCAGGAAGTTTGTTTGTGCTTTGCATGTAACCCAATAAGGCAGGGAGTGCCCGGCTTATTTGTGGGCCTGAGTGAATCAATACTGGCCAGAGGCGAGGCCAGCAGGTCCTCCACCAGGAAGCCATCCGGTAGCACCCTGGCAGGCTCCTCTGTGTTGAGACGACCTAGAGGGAGGCACAGGACTTCCCTTTGCTGTAATGGCCTAGAGTGGCATCTATGAGAGATCAGCATGTCAGGCCTGCTCTTCCCTCAAGCTGGGAGCTTTCTCCTGACATAGACCTTCGCTTCTACTCCTTCCCCACAACCCGGGCTTTGACAAGCTGGGATAAGGACATCCAGTCTGGGGGAGCTCAGTTTCTCAGCCTTGTTCAGTTCCTCTGGTTTGTTGTTTGTTTGGGGAGATTTTTTTTCCCTGCTGCTGTTAATTTTTTTTTTTTCTTTTCCATTTTTGGGTTTATTCAAACAAGAAGCACTAACCATAGGGAATAGGGATTTGGACCTGATTGGATCAGTACTAGAAATTGCAGGCAATTATCTACATATTATTGTTATGTGTTCAGATGTTTAAAACAATGAATTTGTAAAAATCTGGAGATCGAATTTAAGATTCCAAAGTTTTATCTTCTATTGGGAATTTTGGGGAAAAAGAGCAACTTTGGTCGACTTTCCTACACGGAAATGAGTGACATAGCTGAGAAGGGGTCCCTTGATGTTTCCTCAGAGCCACACTCCTGTTAGCCTCAAAAATGGGTAGAATAAGAAGAAAATGGTCTTACCCAAGTCCCAGGGTCTGGGTTTTAGATCCTTGGTCTCTACAACCCAAATTGAAGAGGAATCACTCTCAGGGAGCTTTAGATTTGGTGAGATAATTGATAATTTCTACTGAGTTCATTTCCTTCTGTAATGACATAATCATAGTCCCCAGTCCCTACTTTGAAAGGAAGAGCATTTATTTTATAGACTTAAAGAGGCAGCATTCTTCATCTGATAAAGTGTGGGAATCCTCAAATGAGTTATTTTGTTCCTCTCTCCCCTTCTGGAATGTGACTGCAATGAAGGCAGGACAGAGGACATATCTATCATTAACCGCTGCTGAACCCTCGCACCTACCAAGGTGTCTGACTCAGCAAAGAAGGAATGAAGAATTGAGTGAATGAATGGCATAATCTCACGGTGCTCACGGTCTGCAAACATATCAATGCAGTGCTCTGTGATAGGGCTGTAAAAGGAGAAGAAGATTAGGTTCCAGCTCCATCCATGTAAACATAAAAGAGGTAAAGACTCTATCTTTTTTATTAGGGCTGCCTAGTATTCCATGGTGTCTTAACACAATAATTAAGAAAGTGCACTGAAGGCTATGTTAAACAGTTTGTTATAAGTATTTCAAATTGTATATAAAACAAGCACATTGTACGTACCCCGTAAATGCATTAATGTACACAGCTATGATTTCATAAAAAAAAAAAAAGGGGGGGGGGGGGGGGAGAAGGGATTGTAGAATTTAAGGAAAGGAGCATCTGACCCAGATGGGGGGAAGAAGAGAAAAGAGGCTCTGAAGAGGAATTAGTGACACATGAGCAGGGACTTGAAGGGTAAGTGTAGAGAGGCAGCCTTCAAGGAAACAGGTATCAAGGAGCAGAGGGAACAGAATGTGCAAAGAGAGGAGAACAGGAAATTCATGGAGCTCCAACTTGGGCATGACTCCTTCCCTAGCCTGGGAGCTACTCCTGCTCACTCTGTCTCCCCAGACCCTAGAATAGGGATGGGCACAGAGCAGACGTCTATTGAATATGTGTTTGTTAAATGAGTACGTGGAGGAATGAAGGAATGGAGCCTCTGCTATGACGTGGTGGTGGAGTGGAATCAAGCTCGAATGCACTGGAATGCTGTGGGCCAGGATGGTGAGCAAGGGCACCCCTGAGTGTGCTCTGGAATCAGTGAAGACACTAAGGATGGTTGTCTGGTGAGCAAGTGAAGACAGGCTCTGGCTTTGTCCTATCCCAAGAACCACATAGTTTCTGCAACAATCCCAAAGAAGTCTCAAACCCAACTCCTACAATCTTCCAGTCCAACCTCAGAAACACACCTTCCCCTTGGCATTTTTCATCAGGGCATAAAGTTCTGCACCATTTGGATTCCAAAGATTATCTTAGATTTTCCCTGATTGAGGTCAATTGGTATCTACCACATTCTCTGTCCCACTCAGGGGTAAGGATTTTCTGTAGAGTCTGAGGCTGGGGGAAGAGAGGAGGTGGGCAGGAGGTATTCTCTCCTCTACTGGAATACCTGCCATGCACTCAGTGAGCTGCATGAGACCAGTGCTGTGCAAAATGCTAGTCGTCATTACCTATCACATTTATCACATCTCCATGAAGCAGCTGCTATGAGTGCCTACCTCTCTACGGTCTACACGCTGAGATTTGAGGCCTCATGCCTGCTTCCAACAGTGGCACACTTCTGTCCTGCACTCTGTACCAACACAATGGCCACCCACAGTACTTCCAAGGCCCTTGAACCGTCTAGGAGAGAAGAGTTCCTTAAGAGAACTGTCCTTCCTTGTCTCCCCTCATGGTAAACGTGCCCCTCCCTGATGACTTTGTCTTAGGTCTGTTCCTTAGAAGCAGAGTCTGAGATGCTGATTCTTGTGCAAGTATGTTATTGAGGGAGTGTTTTTTCCAGAAACCTGGAAGGAGCAGAGAAAGCAGGATAGGGCAGAGAGAGAAGATAGGGAGGTGAAAGAGTGGTATGCAGAGAAGTCTGATGAGTTCGGATTCCAGGAGGCCTCTGCAGTGGGAATTGCACCCCAGGGGTTAACCCCTGTGAAGGAAAGGAGTCTGGTGCTGGTCTCCTGGCGCTGGGTTCCCTCATCACTGGGCGAGGGTGGTGCAGGACAGGGTGTGGTAGGTGGTGAGGCAGATCTGGTCATCCCAGAACAATTCTTAGCCCAAGGCAATCCCCAGGAAGGGACTGCAGACTTTCATCCAGCAAGGGTATTTAGGTGGGGCACTGGTGGTGTCTGCTGGCAATCAGTAACAGGCAGATATTCAGAGGCTACAATCTCAGCAAATAGACCAGGCTTCAAATCCTACCTCCTCCACTGTAGCCAAGTGACCTCAGGCAAGTCGCTTAACCTCGCAGAGCCTCTATTTCCTCCTGGAGAGGATGTCAGTTTTTATCTTTTAGGATTGTTGTAAGGATTTAAAGAGATAATACGAGTGAATGGCTTTAGCATAATGCCTGGCCCTGGGTAAACCCTCACACTGGTTATTATTACAGTTGTTGCCTCTACTGCTGCTGCCATAACAGGCCCAAAGTTAGCAAAGGTTCTGCCCAATTGGGGCTCTGATCTTTTGGCGAAGGATTGCTCATTCCTCTAAGCACAAAGGGGTGTTTCCTTACAGGGTAACGCTGAAGAAGCAGATGCGTGTATGTGCAGTGTGCATATTTTTAGAAGCTAAGCTTGGTAGGAGCCTCGTTACAAATGTGATTGGCATTTGGCAGGTTGTGACTCATCCTTGGGGTCCAAAGGCTCCTGCGAATTGCCTGGAAAGGAATGAGTTGTTCAAACAGCCTTGGCCAAGAAGTATGTCAACAGTCAACACCTTACTTTCCATGTGAACATCCTGCAGATACACAGCTGTAAATTGCCTGCAAATTGCCCTCTTGCCAGTTGCCAGAGTACTTTGAGAAGAAGCCTCCCTCCCTCCCTAAATTCTTAGCAAGTTTTTGAAGTGAAATATATAGACTGTTACTTTTGAATTAAAAGCCTAGAAGGGTCTATTATTCTTCCAAATAGAGAATCTGCTTCTGTGCCTTCAAGTCAATCCAGGATGTGAAAATAAGTCAAACTCAGAATTTCTTGAGGAGCTTAGTTGGGAAAATATGATGGCTTGGTTCCCCATTTTTCAGGGATTATGTGATGGCAGAAATGAAAGTGCCTTCCCTTTCCCCAGTGAAGCACAGGGGGCCCCAGTCCCAACAGGGGAAGCCAGTGGGTCACCTGGAAGACCCAAAGCTTACAGGCATATTATCCTTTGCTGTTTTTTATTGCACTCTTTGCAGTTGTAGGGGAATAAAAGGTAAAATTCGAAATTAGAATAGAAATTGACATTTTTAGACATGCAAACTCATCTACTGTGGCAGAAAACAGAGAAATGATTGTGTGCAGATGGGGGAAGAGGAGAGATGGATTGTAAAGGGACAGGAGAACACTTTGGGGGATGTGTTCATTATCTTAACAATGAGGGTTTCACAAGTGTACACATATTGCAAAAACTCATCACACTGTACTCTTTTAATAGATATAGCTGACTAGCTATCTGTTACCTTAATGAAGTTGTAACAACAAAATAAATGACTTTCTCTCTTTTAATAATATACATTCTAAAATGTTCCCAGTTTGAAATGTAGGAACATGAGATAGGTCTTCAGGCAAGAATAAAAGTCAGCTAATTGTCATGATTAAACTTACATGCTTCAACAGTTCTAAGACCAGGGACTTAGAACGGTCTATGTAACTTTTAAAGCCAGGTGTGTGGGCAACACACTGGAAAGAAGCTCTCCAGGCATTATCAGAGATTTTAAGAGGTGGATTGTCTTAAAAATCTAAGAATACTCTGTGCTAAGCTGAGCCAATTGCCCAGTTTCAGAGGTGTGATATGGATGAGGTCATATTTGCTGATTTGAATAGAATACTAAAGGTTTATTTTTCTCCTTTATTTGAGCCAACAATTTCCAACTTAGTTGACAGTGGAACAGAAACATGTGAGACTTCTTGAAGCCCTTTCAGCTCTCACTAGGTGGCTGGACATTGGATCGAGTGGGACATCTAGTGTCTCCAATGTGCACAAGTTCCACAGTGAAACCCAGAGAAGGAAGGGCCCTCTAGATTCCTGCTTTTTCCTTGCTGCCAGTGTTGTCTCCTTCCCTGCATCTTCCATGTTCCCCCTTCTAAGCTACAGCCAAGTGAGACACACACACTCACTGATATACATACTGTGACATATCATTAAAAGTGAAGTCTGGCTGTCATTCATCTATCAATCCAAGAATTCTTTGCTGAGCACCCATGATGTCCATGGGATTGGATGATTAAAACAGAGATGGTAGCCAGGCACAGTGGCTCACACCTGTAAGCCTAGCACTCTGGGAGGCCAAGGTAGGAGACCAGCCTAAACAAGAATGAGATTCTCTTAAAAAAAAAAAATAGCCGGGCAATGTGGTGGCGACTTGTAGTCCAGGCTACTTGGGAGGCTGAGGAAAGAGGATCACTTGAGCCCAAGAGTTTGAGGTTGCTGTGAGCTATGGCACTACAGCAGTCTACCCAGGGTGACAGAGTGAAACTCTGTAAAAAAATAAATAATAATAAAACAGACATGGTGCCAGGCCTCAGGGACTTACATACTAGAGAGAAAGACACAGTAATCCGATAACAAAACACTAAAGGTAAAATTACAACTGCTATAAGGCAGAAATAAATGGCTATAAAGAGCAAATTATGAAGGGAGAGGAGGGGGTAGCTGGGGGGAGGGAGGGTGATTGGAGGGATCACCTCTATGGTTTATCTTACAAGGGTACAAGTGAATCTTTCTAAAAGTAGAATATAAATGTCTTAACACAATAACTAAGAAAATGACATAAAGGCTATGTTTACCAGTTTGATGAAAATATTTCAAATTGTATATGAAAACACCACACTGTACCCCATGATTGCATTAATGTACACAGCTATCA
>NW_003852398.1:2655505-2669103 GCF_000181295.1 Otolemur garnettii
AGCCTCCCAAGTAGCTGGGACTACAGGCGCCCGCCACAGCGCCTGGCCATTTTTTGGTTGCAGCCATCATTGTTTGGCGGGCCCGGGCTGGGGATTCAAACCCACCACCTTAGGGGTATGTGGCTGGCGCCTTAGCCGCTTGAGCCACAGGCGCAAGCCCAAACATAAGCTTTTCCCGTTGATTTAAAGACTCATCCTCAAGGAGCAAGTCTTTCTTGGAGCACACAGTTCTCCTGGCTAATGCCAATACTGTTTAAAAATGGACTAGAAAATTCCCTGGGCCTAGGGCTTTGGAACACAGGGAATTATGTTGCTTCCAACTCCCAGGTTTGACTCTATCCTGAGTAAAGGCAAACCATGAGAGGCATCTCCATCCCCACTGATGGCTGCCCTGCTGTGAAGTTGTGGGAAGAGCCCAGGACAGGCCACCATCATGATGCCACTGTCTCCTCTGATGGGCACAGATGAAAACAGGACTCCTTGCCCACCCCTGAGTTTTATCTTCAAATATCCTCTGGGTTAGCTGTGGTCGAGGGGAGACACTCTGGGGGAAACAGACTTGCATGCCTTGCCAGTGCTGCACTTACCATCTCTGACCCTCAGCCTATTTTATAACCTCTGAGCAATTTCCTCAGCTGTAGATCCTGGACAACAGGGCCATTCTCTAGGGTAGAGTTGTAGTGCAGGTTAAACTAGATCATGTGTAAATCCCTGGTGCTGTTTGGCAAGAGCATTAATGACTATGGTTGGTTCCACTTTGAATTTTAGAGTCTCGAAGGTCAACAGAACCCCCAAGTTATCCCATGGTCCTCTAAAGGTGGCTGCTAATGAACTTGGCAAGGAGTCTTCTTATCCAAGTCACTGCTGATGTGACCTCAGTTACGAGCCTGGCCTGCAGCCTTAGCTCTGCTCTGACCCCCAGGCCCTGATGGGCTTGGTCTTCCCTCTAGCTATGCATCCTGTGCTCCTGGTGCAGTGAGCTGCCTCCTAGTGAGTGGGCAGGTGACCTGAGGGCAGGGCAGGGAATCGCTTCCAGTGCTGTTATTCTGCACTAGAAGGAGCTCAGGGGCTTAGTTTTTTCAAAGGACACATATTGAGACCCACTCTGGGATTGGGCTGGGGGCTGAGCAAGCCCAGAACCTGCTTCTGGGGTCCTCTTCTGGATGGGAGGAGAAGAACCCAGACAATCACCCAATAGGGCAAAGCACTCGCCAACAGGTAGGTGTCAAAGGTGCAGACAAGGACAAGATTATTTCTAGACTGGGACATTCAAGAAATACTTTGCAGAGCGGGTGGTGCTGCCACAGGTTTTATCAAAACATGCATAGGCTTAGTTTTTTAAATGAGTAGACATCAAATAGTAAAAATTGACACAGCTCCAAATGGTTTAGAGTGAAAGTAAGTCTTCCTCCTAATCCTGCTGTTTTCTTCCCAGAGTCCCTTGCACCCCAGTTTCTAGATTCAATATGAAAATATCAGTACAGGTATCACTTGTATAGAAACTTATCCTCATGGCACATTCTACGTAGTTTCACTCCATCACATAGTTTGAGGATGATTTTGTATCAGTCCACATTTATCTTCTGTATTATTATTACAATTATATGTACATGATCGGATCTCATTGATAGAATGGCCATTTCCTATTTTTTTTTTCCTGCTATAAGAAATACTGTTTCAATGAATATCTTTGTAAAATTTCTTTCCGCTTTTGTATGGGGAATGTAAGCATACAGCAAATTCCCAGAAGTAGAATTGGCTAAGTCAAGGCTCTGACTAATCTTGGCTCTGACTAATTTTGATAGTTATTTCCAAGCTGCCTTTCCACGAGCGGATATCGCTGTGGGACTCTCACCAACAATGATGGAGGGTTAAGCAGAGTGTAGGATGATGTCTAGCAGGTTTTCAGGCGGCTCAGGTGAACCCCTGGCCCTTGAAGGAGGGGAGGAAAGAGGAGGCAAAGAAGGGGGCACATCTGGGTATACCAAGGGGGTGTGGAGGGAACCATGGAAGGAACATATCTCGTGTTCTGTGCGAGCTCCTACCTTCCTTCAGCAAAAGAGCTGAGGAGCTGGCTGGCCAGGAAGGCTGTCAGTATCTTATGGCGGGGTTGTGATGGTTCTTTGGCAGCTCAGGGGAGGTTTAGGGAAAGTAATGTAATCACATTTCTTGCCTTTTTTTTTCTTTTCCTTTTCATTCCTTTCCTTCCCTCTTCTCTCCTTTCTTTTCCTTTCATTTCCTTTCCTTTTCCTTCTTTTCTTTCTTTTTTTGAGGCAGGGTTTCACTCTGTTGCCCAGGCTAGAGTGTGGTGGTATTATTATAGCTCACAGCAACCTCAAACTCCTAGCACAAGCAATCCTCTTGCCTCAACCTCCTAAGTAGATGGGACTTTGGGCACATGCCACCTGGCTAATTGTTCTATTTTCTACAAAGAAGTAATCTTGCTCTTGCTCAGGCTGATCAAATTTCTTTTTAGAAGGATCATTGTGGAAGAATGGAGAGAGGCTCAAAGAGAAGAGATTGGATGAGGGGATATTTTAACTCGCCAAAGAAAAATGATGAGACTTGAACTTGAGATTTCAGGAAAGGGAACACCTTCGTGAGCTGTCTAGGAGGTAGGATGGACAAACGATACCTTAATTTCCCTACTATTTTGAGATTCCTTATGTCATTTGATTTTCTCATATTAAACATATTAAACAAGGTGTCATCTTCATGTTTTATGAAGGTAACATTTTTTATTTGCCTCTTTGTGTAACAGGCCCAGAGTACCAAGATGGAGTTGGGTTGAAATGGTGCTCTCAGGAGACCTGGGTGTGGCTATTTAGAAAGACTATCTAGTTCTCTTGGAATGAGTGAAAGGGAGAAGGACGCCAGGATTGAACTGAGGCATAGGTCACCACAATTCTTTTGAGGGTTCATAAACATTCCATTCCCTCAGTTAAAGGCAAGAGAAATGATCAAGTTACTCTTCTGTAAAAGCTCTAAAAATTCCTGTTATCTCAAGAAAAGGCATGACATGTTTACCTGTGTTCTGGAAGCTGCAAAGGACAGTTTATAAATACATGTAGGTGCTTATGTCTGTTTTACAGAGGACATTACTGAGGTTCAGAGAAAGGGAGTGGCTATAGATCAGAAATAAGAATCTGCTTTAGTAAAACCCTACAGAGACTTGGGTACAGCAGTGGGGCCTCTGTCTAGAATGTCCCCTATATTAAGACCTTTTGGGAAGGCCAGGCACTGTGGCTCACACCTGCAATCCTAGCACTCCGGGAGGCCAAGGTAGGAGGATTGCTTGAGCTCAGGAGTTCAAGGCCAGCTTGAGCAAGAGTGAGACCCTATCTTTATATTAGAAAAATTAGCTGGGCATTAAGGGGGATAGTGCCTATAGGCCCAGCTACTTGGAAGGTTAAGGCAGGAGGACTGTTTGAATTCAGGAGTGTGAAGTTGCTATGAGCTAAGCTGACTCCATGGCATTCTAGCCTGGGCAACAGAGTTAGACTCTGTCTCAAAAAAAAAAAAAAAAAAACCTTTTGGTGAAAGCCCCCATCCTCCATCCTCAATGCACTGTCCTTGGATAATATTGGGTCCTTTGGGTCTTGATGTTGAGTGGCATATGATTTATTGTACAACAGATGTTGGTATTAATTCTCCAAGTCAAATGTCAGTGCATTTCAAAGGTAGTGGATATACAGATGGCCTAGAGAGATTACTTGAAGAAAAAAGCCAATCAATGTGAGCCTATGGCTAAGCGCCACTCCCCACCCCCGCCTGGTGAACTGAATGACGGTGGTCTGAGGCACAATTGAGAATAATTGTGTCAATTTTTTTTTTTTTTTTTAGACAGTTTCACTCTGTTGCTCGCAGTAGAGTGCCGTAGCGTCATAGCTTATAGTAACCTCAAACTCCTGGGTTTAAGCGATTCTCCTGCCTCAGTCTCTGAAGTAGCTGATACTACAGGTGCCTGCCACAATGCCCAGCTATTTTTGTTGCAGTTGTTGTTGCTGTTTAGTAGGCCTGAGTCAGGTTCGAACCCGCCAGCGTTGGTGTATGTGGATAGCACCGTAACAACTGTGCTATGGGTACCAAGCCAGTTGTGTCAAATTTTGAAAGTCAAACCTTCAGGTAATAGCTGAGACATTTGCAAAGTTCAGTGTTCCCTGGAAGGTATTGACTTGGTCCAGGGAAGGGAGTGATAGGTTGAGGATGGTCGGTACTGATGGAGACTAATAGGGTTTCATTCATTTCATTTCATTTCAAACAGAAAACCTACTACCTTTTGCCCCCACCTGGGCTGGGTGCTGGAGACACAGGAGGAATCTGATGTAGCCTGTGAAGCAGTGATTTTCAACTGGAAGGCCATGAGAGGATTAGGTGTGCCTCGAAAATTTTTAAAGATCATTAATTAAAGTATTTTCAAAAGAAGTTCAAAGCATAATATGTATTTCTCTCTTTTTTTTTTACTTTTTTTTTTTTTTTGATCAACAGAATTTAATGTGCTGTGGAGTTTAACTACAGGTTCAAGTGTGCTGTGAGATAAAAACCACTGCTCTGAAGTAGTAGTTACTAGAAGCAAAGGTAAGGAACGGGGAGGGTAGATGATAAGGAGCCGAAGTGAGGTGAGAGGAAGACAGAAGAGGCACGGAGGAGGAAGGGGGAGAAGAGCAGAATTCAGGAAGAACAGACACATCCCTGCGCTCACTCCCAAACCAAACAGCGAACTCAGATGGTGTCCCAGGCTATTTTCTGGTTTTTATTTTATAGTGACACACGATGTCCGTGAAGCTGCTAGCAGGAGGTAGTTCCCACTTTGGGCATTAGACTGTGCTATCTTTTTTGATGGTTTCCTAGCTTTGGTTTTCAGCAGTTGTTGTAACAAAACATGAGCAAAGCGTGAAAATCAATGCGGAACTGGAAATGAGGGTGGCGGTGTCCACTCTGCTCCCCAGGGCTTGAGAAGCCGTGGAGTAACCAACAAGCGCACGTATTGCATTCATAAAATTATTAGGGCTTTTTAAAAATTAAACAAAAATACTACCGTTCTTTCTATTTATGGGTACTTTTTTTTGTGTGTCAAACTGTTGCTATGCTGTTAGTACATAAATACGTATTAAATCCTTTGGAGCTAACTGCTTAATTAATGCATGAAACTTTCAGATATTTCTTTTTGCCCAGAGGCACCGTGAAAAACATTACCGAGATCCTCAGGGCACTGAACGGGGACAGTTGGGGAGCTTCTGACTACTCTGTTCTTACAACATTTAATTCTTTTTAACTGAATTCTTGAAACGACACCATTGGTTAGGTGCTGTTACTCTGTTTTACTTTGGAGAGAACGAGGGCTGTGAGGGCCAACATCATGCGGCCAGTTAGTGCTGGACAAAGAAATGAATTTAGAGCCGTCTGACACAATGTCTGTGTCCTTAGCCACAGCTCTTAGCTCTCAGATACTCAGGACGTCCAATTAGTTAGTGCACCCTCAGCATTAGGAAGGCTTACTTTTACTGTATTACTAACAAGGCCACATTATTCTTTCCTCCTATTAAACTGCCCTAGTGTCTTATCCCCTCATTTGAAATCCCTTGATGTCTGGGCAGCACTGCCCCGTGAGTCAGATCATTGGCTCCACTGCTGTGATCGTGGACAGAGCCCTGGGGACCCACAGAGTAACAGGCCTTCTAAATATGGTCCTGGCTAGGCCCTGTTCCAGGCACCAGGAGGTATTCTTTCTTGAAGAATGAGGAAAACTTGGAGAGAGTTCAGAAGAAAGCAGCCACTGTGATCACAGGGTGGGAATCAAAGAATATTACAGTGTTAGAAACCAGCTAATCAACCCCCTCATGACACCAAGGAGAAAACAGGCCCACGGGGTTAAGACTTCCTCTAAGTCCACAGAGTGAGTTGGTGGCAGAACAGGGCCAAGAAGAAAACTGTGGAAGCCTCCATTGGTGACTCAGACCTTCTATGGCCACCTCCAGCCAACCTTCAGGATGACCTGCCAAGGTGCCCCTTGAGGTGCTAAGGTGTACTGCGCCTGGCTGAATCTTCCGTCCATTAGCCTGCCCCGCCTCACTTAGTAGCCACATTTTAAAGACCGGGCAACTTCGATTCAAAACACAGAACACTTGTGAGCTAGGGAGGAATTGAGGCAGTCTCCCATGCAGCTCAGACGGATTCCAGGGTGCAATGGTGGTCTCCACTCTCCTCCCGTGATGTTCTAGGTGTATGAGAGAGTATTATGCAAAACCATTAGCTGCTGTCATCAACACAACCATCACCAACACAACCGTCATCTGCAGGGAGTTTCAAATTCCCACCTGACTTCAACTCTGAATACACACAGAGACTTTTCAGTTGCCAGGCTCCGGATGGGAGCCCTCCCTGGGCTTGCCCACAGAAGCTGTGAGCTCTCACCCACCTAGGTATAGTTTAGGAGCTGGCAAGCTTTCTCTGTGAAGGGCCAGACAGTAACTGTTTCAGGCTTTGCAGGCCTCTGTTGCTGCCACCATTCCACTTCTGTCATAGCACAAAAGCAGCCATAGGCAATGTGTAAATGTGTGGATCTGGCTGTGTTCTGGTAAAACTGTATTTACAAAAACAGATGACAGGCTGTAGTTTGCAACCCCTGCTCTCGTTAGTTCTACATCGAGCCAGCAGCCCCTTTGTGATTTAGCCTCAGTATGTTCCTATCTGCCCCAAACACACCTCAACACAGAGGCCTTTATGCTACTGGTTTTTATACCTTGGCAAGGGCTGAGGGTGGGGAGAAGAAGGGTGGCACAGAGCCCATGGAGAACCCCATAAACCTCTTCTTAAGAACACGCACATGTGCACACAATTTTGCGCACAGCTCTGGGGATTTGTGGACATAGACTCTTTATTTTTAAGAGTTCTGTGAATGCATCTTGGCTTTCTGGCAACTGGAGAGATGAAGATGGCTGGTTGGCATGAACACATCAGCGTGAGAAGACTGGAGCCTAAAGAAGATTAGGTTGTGTGTCGAAGTGCAGGTCGTTACACAGACCTTGTTATTCCCAAGCCCAGCTGAAGGGTACATTTCTTAGCTCTCCTGCGGGCTAAGCACAGCCACGTGATCTTGTTTAAAGCCATGAGATGAGAGTAGAAGAGACAGGATCCACTTCCAGGCCCTGACCTTGAAGACTGGCTATGTGCTTTCCTAGCCTCTTTTCTCTTGCCACCAACCAGGAGTGGGGAGAAGGAACAGGCCTCTTGGACCCAAAGATGGAAGTATATTGAAGATGCAGAAGACGCCCTTTCTGTCTGAACTGCCTTCCTCTGGGCTGTGAAGTAGGAGAGGAACTTCAGTCTTGTTTAAATCACTCTATTCCTGGATCTCTTTGTTACAATAGCAAAACCTGTATCTAGCGCTGGCCACATGATTTACAAGGCCTGGTGCAAAATGCAAATGTAAGATTCTTGTGAAAACATTATTAAGAATTTCAAGACAGTGACAGAAGAGCATGTAATCAAGAGCCCATCTTCCACCCTTCTGAGAGACGTGGCTTATTCCTACTTCCCAACACCTTGAAACGTATGGGCCTGCGAATCCAGGGGTGACGAGGGCAGATTGTGAAGTGAGGCTGCCTGGCTCCATTACTTATATACCAGCTGCGTGACCTTGGACAAACCTTGGTTTCCTCATCTATAAAATGGAAATTGTAATAAAATTTCCTGCCTCATTGGTTTGGTATGAGGACTAAATAAAATGATGACACAAGCAGAGGACATGGCATTGAGTGAGGCCTTTAGACACGCTTACCGTCATTACTGATGCAGAACACAGGAGAATTTGGAGCCTCCAAACTCCTCCAAACACCCATCTGCATCTGCTCTGCTCTCCCACCTCTTCTTGCTTCTAACCCTTTTTCGTTCCTCACTTCCGCCTACTTCTCTTCCCTTGCTGCAATGCTAGACGAGGCAGGTGTTTTTTTGTTTGTTTTTGTTTTTTAAATCAAGGCAAAAATGGTTATATTTAACTGAGGCTAATTTATTAAAATAATTGCCGTAATGAATACTAATTACTAAACGTTCATTTAGCTCTGTGCTTCCCTCTGCTCATACATGTAGTTCATATTAGTCATTATGAAGCAAGACGTGCGGCAAACTGGGTAATTACAGACAAAGCATTTGAGACACAAACCAATAAAAATCAAAGGTAGGAGAAAAATGCTTTGAAGCGAGCTGGAGGGTAGTTGGGACTTCCTGTGTCCTGCCAAGAACTTGTGGTGGGGGGCAGGGCCAGCAGGCGCGGGGTTGGGTGATGGCCTTGAGGTCTGCGTGCCAGGCCTCTCTGGCCAAGACTGAGAGGAAATGAGGAAAGAGCAAGGAGCCACCACGTCACATCTTTAAACAAGTTGAAAGAGATGAATTCCAGGCCTGCAGAGCGGCGGCCTTCCCTGAGGAAGGGCTCGGGAGACCCGGTGGTGGGAGGCCTCCCGTCTTCACCATGGCTTCTTGCCTCTCGGCTCCAACAATTCGCTGAGCGGTTGTGATGGGCTGAAGGGTGTCCCTCCACCCTCTGCTAAATTCATACACTGAAGTCCTAACCTCCAGCCCTTCAGACCTTATTTGGAGATTAGATAGGGTCTTCGCAGAGGGAATCAAGTGAAACTGAGGACACTCAGGAGGGCCCTAATCCAATATGACTGGGTGGCTTATGCCACGTAGAGCAGAAGTGTATTGTCTCACTGTTATAAAGGGCAGCTGTCCTACAGCAAGGTCTCTGTAGGCTGGTTGCTCCTGCTGGCTGTGAGAGAGCTCCCAGCTCTCTGCCCCACTTCTGGAGTTTTGCTGCTGTCTTCGGCATTCCTTAGGTCACCAGATCTCTGTCTTCACGTTCATGTGGCGTTCCCCTGTGTGCACATCTATGTCCAAATTTTCCCTTTTTATGAAGGACCCCAGTCAAATTCTATTAGAGCCCACCTGATAACCTCAGTTTAACTTGATTCCTCTGTAAAGACTTTATCTTTGTTGGTACTGATACATGTACTTTTAAGATTTTACCTCCAAATAAAGTCACATTCTGAGGTACTAGGGTTAGATTCCAATGTATGAATTTGAGAGGGACATAATTCAGCCTACAACAGTGATCTTGGGCAAGTATCTTCCTTTCTCTGAGCTCTGTTTACCTACCTGCAGAATATGTTATGATTAGATAACCTCCAAGCGCTTTTTAGGCCTACAGTCCTACATAGGCCGAACAAATTCCAGTCTCTAGCCATGTGGGGGCTGGATATAGCTTTGCCTTAAATGCTGTGGAAAGACATGCACAGACTCCAACTTACCACAGGCAAATGAAGTTGGAGACTGCCTATGCTGGCAAAAGTACATTTTCCTGGGGATGTCATTGTGCTTTGTTTGGGAAGGCCCTGACCACTCTATGAATCTCCATGTCCAAAGACTGCTGAATTGAGCAGAGGGGACAAGTGACACAAGTGAAGCTTGTGCCATAGGAATTGGTAGTGCTGAGATGACCAGTGCCACAGATAAAGACAGAAAGGATTCTTCTTCCACTGAAACTTTACAGTCTTCATGAAATTTCATGTGAGCCATTTATTCATTCAAAAATATGTTGAATAAATAAATGTCAGGGACCACTTTGGATACTGGAGATTCTGAGATCCTGCCCCCATGGAACTTTGCTTTGCAGAGGGGAGGGAGTGAAGACCACAGACAAAAACAAGTAAATAATTAAAGGCAAAGAAGAAAGAGAAATGAAGTCAGGTACATGTGGTTTACTCTTACCAACTCATGGTGGGTGGAGCTGAGGGGCTTTTGCTCTGGTGAGTAGCTTTGGTAGCTTCTGGAAAGTTCCTAAATAGAGATGCTTCCAGATGTCGAGTCTAATAGGACTGACGACCACTAGGAGTGGTCTGCTTTCCCAAATGCTTTCCACTGGGTGCTATATAGGGAGCAACGCCTTTGGACCCAGATAACTCCAAGTTCAAATCTTGTCTCTATCACTTTCAGATGCAAGCATTCACCTCTTGGGGTCTCAATTTTCCCAACTGTAAGATGGGGGAATAATTACAATAACAACTTCACTGGGTAGTTATGAAGACTAGATGGGATAATGCAGGTGAAACTACTGCAGGATAGAAGTTCCACAATTTTGGCCACCGTAATTATGAACCACAGCCATAGCACAAAGGAAAGAGGTCTGGGCTTAGAGTCCAAGGAGCAGGATTCGAGCACTGATTCTGCTAGATACAAACCCTGAGACATTGGGAAGTGACTTGACCTCTCGGAGCCCCAGAAAATCCACTCATTCACTCAAACTAGAAAACTCAACCTCAAAATAGGCATGAGGATTTACATTTCACGGGTTGTTGTAAAGGTCACACAAACCCATACACGGAAATGTCATTTAAAGGCAATACCCTAATCCTGCTAGTGGATATCTTTCCCCAGGAAAAGAAGTCATGGTATCAAAAAGATATCTGCACTTAAATGTTTGCTGCAGCATAATTCACAATTGCAAAGATGTGGAATCAACACAAGTACCCATCCATTCATGAGCAAATTAAAGAAATGTCACACACACACACACACACATATATATATATATATGGTGTCCATCAAGTTCATGTGGCACACAAACTTAATGGACACCCTGTGTGTACTATAGTGTACTATTCAGCCATACAAAAGGAATGGGTTAATGTCGTGCAGCAATTTGGATGGAACTGGAGACCATTATCCTAATTCAAGTATCTCAAGCATGGACAAACAATACTTTGGAACTAAATTGGTAGGCAAACATGGGCAGAGAAGGAAGTAAAAATCATTGGAAATTAATAAGGGTGGGGAGGGGGGGAGTAAAAAAGACCTGACAGGTATAATGAACAATGTTCAGATGACAGGCACACTTACAGCCTGACTAACATTAAAAAGCCATCCATGTGACAAAAACATTTATACCCCCTTAATATTATTTTTTGAAATAAAAAAGGGAGAAAAAACATCAAGGCAACACGCATAATAGCTGCTTCTACATGTTATGAAGCATCCCTCCCCATCCCACAAGTTTCCAGAAGTCTTTTACCTCTTTATTTGTGCCCATTTTGGCTCCTGCTCAAGGCAAGCAGACAGCAGACCTCCAGAGTCAAAATAAGTCAAGTCTAAAACCAAGGAGGACCAGGGCCCTAGGGAATCAGAAAAGAAGCGGGATGTTGGCAATATCACCTTGACCAGCCTTGTCGCCAGATAGACCTGGAACGGAATCCTTCCTGCCACCCTTCCGCTTCCTCATCTGGAAAACAGAAACCCCAATTCCTGAATTGTAGCTACCATTATTGTGCAAATTACAGGAGAGAAGAGACATAGTAATGATAACAGTGATAATGATAATTCTTCACTATTATAATCACTTTTGCAGGTGAGGGAACAGACAAAGAGGAACCCAAATAGTTGCCAAAGTCATCCATGGAATTGCATGATGGACAAATCACATGACATCTAGAAATAAAACCTGGAACACCTCAGGTGTTTGGAGTAGGGAAGTCATGATTGTCATTATCACAGCCCAGAGATAATGTGATCAGGTGTCTTTTTCCAATGTCCCCAAAAGGAGCCTGGTAACGTTGGTTGGCCAGCGCGCTTGGGACTAGCAGCATCTTTAGCTCTTGTCAGGCTTTCCCAGGCAGCTCTCACTTCTGTCTTCAGACCAGGGTTTTTAAGGCCACGCCTCTGAGTAGCAGGATTTCCTTAGATGTGTAGATTATAACCTCTGAATAGCTTTATTTGATGCATAACCTCATCCTAGGAATCAAGAAGACTCTGGGTTTTCCTAGTAATGTAAGCTTTTAGACACTTCCTGTTTCTGAAAGGATGGAGTGAGTTGGTTAAGTGCACACTTTGTTTATGAATGACAGTCTCTCTTATTGCAGCTTCTGACTTTGAATTAAATAAAATAGTTTTAGCACAAAAGGGGTATGAATATAATTTTTATGTATATGTGTGTGCATATATATATACATATATATTATATTTTTCAGGAAAATAATTCACCTATTTGCACTTTGCTGTGAGTCTGAGTCCTTGTTGGGCAGAGTTGCACATGTGAGACAAGTTGAAATATAGGATGGTCTCCATCAACTACTTTACTCAGGAAGATGCTTTTGGGGAAAGGATGTGAGTGGTACGGAAGGGGCCTTTGGAGCCAGGCAGGTTTCAGACCTCTCTCGCTTGTTGTGTGCTCAATCTCTTTCAGCCTTGATGTCCTCATCTTAGTTATTGCTATGTCACAAATTACATCAAAACTTAGTAGCTTAAAACAACACTACTGATCGTGTCACAGTCTCTGTGGGTCCAGAATCCCTGCTCAGTTTAGCTGTGTCTTGCTTCTGGGCCCTTCACAGGCTATGATTAAGGTTGCATCCAAATTCACTCACATGGCTGTCGGCAGGATTCAGTTTCTTAAGGGTTGTTGGCCTGAGGGTCCGAATTCCTTGCTGGCCACTGGCTGGAGGCCCTTATCGGTTTCCTGTTGCGTGGACTGCCCCCAGATGGCTGTTAGCTTCCTCGGAGGCAGCAACCCAGAGTAAGACAGTAATCACAGCCTTTTATAACCTAAATCTACAAGGTGTCCCAAAAGTCACTCCTAAAGCCCCCATACCTAGGGAGAATGCTGAATGGTAGCTAAATGCCCATTACACAATTCTACAGAGCTGGCTAACACATACAGAATATTCTGGAGAATTTTGTACCCTGTAGACATAATATCCCGTCTCTTTAGGATGGGAAGTGTTGTTTTGTTGCTGCTTTCTATAAATCTCTTCCTATTCTGTTGTCTTTTTTATATTAACTTTTTAATTCTTTAATCATGGTAAAACACACATAAAGAATTTTCCATCTTAGCCATTTTTAAAGGAACAATTTAGTAGTCTTAAGTATGGGCCCATTGTTTTGTAACCAATTTCCAGAACTCCTTTCATCTCATAAAATTAAAACTCTGTACCTGTTAAAAAATAACTCCCTGTTTGCACACATCCCAGGCCCTGGCAACTGCCTTTCTGCGCTCTGTCTCTATGAATCTGACTGCTTTAGGGACATCCTATAAGTGGAATCAGACACTACGTGTCTTTTCACGAATTGCTCCTTTCACTTAGCACAATGTCTTTAAGATTCATCTATGTTGTCGTGTGAGATTCCTTCCTTTTTAAGGCTGAGTAATATTCCATGGTACACGTATACCACATTTTGTTTATTCATTCATCTGCTGATAAACACTTAGGTTGCTTCCACTGTTTGGCTATTGTGCTGCTACAAACATGGGTGTACAGATATCTCTTCACGAGATATTTCAATATGTTTGAAGAGATATTGGTTTGGGGAGGAGTATATATCTAGAAGTGGAATTACTGTATCATACAATAATTCTAGCTTTAGCTTTTTGAGAAACTGTCAGACTGTTTTCTATGAAGATTTCACCATTTTGGCTCGGCGCCTCTGGCTCAGGTGGCTAAGGCGCCAGCCACATACACCTAAGGTGGCGGGTTCGAGTCCCCAGCCTGGGCCCGCCAAACAACAATGATGGCTGCAACCAAAAAATGGCCAGGCGTTGTGGCGGGCACCTG
>NW_003852398.1:2669405-2707032 GCF_000181295.1 Otolemur garnettii
TATGTCTTTAGAGAGAAGCCTATTCAAATCCATTATCCTTTCTTTTTTTTTTAGACAGAGTTTTACTTTGTTGCCCTCCTGGGGTATCATAGCTCACAGGAACCTTAAACTCTTGGGCTCAAGTCATCTCCTTGCCTCAGTTTCTCAAGCAGCTGATACTACAGGCATCTGCCCACCATAACACCCTGCTATTTTTTTAGAGATGGAGTCTTATTCTTGCTTAGGCTAGTCTCAAAACTCCTGAGCCCAAGCAATCCACTGGCCTTGGCCTCCAAGAATGCTAGGATTACAGGTGTGAGCTACTATGCCCGGCCTCCATTACCCATTTTTTGAGTTGTTGAGTTTAAGAATTCTTTATATGTTTTGGATATTAACTCCTTATCAGATATATAATTTACAAACATTTTTCCCATTTTACAGGTTGCTTTTTCATTTTGTTAATTGTGGCTTTTGATGAACAGAAGTTTTACATTTTGACGTAATCCAATTCATCTAATTTTACTTTTGTTGCCTGTGCTTTTGGTGTTATAGCCAAAAAATCACTGCCACTTACAATGCCATGAAGTTTTCCTCCTATATTTTCTTGTAATAGTTTTATAGTTTATGATTTTACATTTATATCTTTGATCCATTTTGAGTTTTTTTTGGTATATTGTATAAAGTAAAGGTCCAACTTTATTATTGTACATGTGAATATCCAGTTTTCCCAGTACCATCTGTTACAAAGACTTTTTCCCACTTAGTCCTGTCTTTATGCCAGTACCACACTATTTTCTTTTTTTGAGACAGAGTCTCACTATGTTGCCTTTGGTAGAGTGCTGTGATGTCACAGCTCACAGCAACCTCCAACTCTTGGGCTTAAGCGATTCTCTTGCCTCAGCTTCCCAAGTAGCACCCAGGTATTTTTTGCTGCCGTTGTCATTACTGTTTAGCTGGCCTGGGCCAGGTTCAAACCCGCCACCCTCAGTGTGTGTGGCTGGTGCATAACCGCTGTGCCACAGACACCGAGCCCACACTGTTTTCATTACTGTAGGTTTGTAATAAGCTTTGAAATTAGAAAATGTGCAACCTCCAATGTTGCTCTTTTTTCGTGTTTGCTTCAGCTATTTGTGGTCTCTTGTTTTTTCCTATGAATTCTAGGATGAGCTTTCCTATTTTTGCAAAAAGCATCATTGGGATTTTGATAGAATTGCATTGAATCTGTAGGTTGCTTTGGGTAATATTGACATCTTAACAGTATTAAGTCTTTTAATGTATGTACTTGGGATATCTTTCTGTTTATTTGTGCTGTTCTTAGTTTTTTTCAGTAATATTTTTAGAATCTATGTACTTAGCTGCTTTGCCTTTTTGCCTACGTTTATTCTTAAGTATTTTATTTATTTTTTGATGCTATTTTAAATTAAATTATTTTAGTTTCATTTTTGAATTGTTCACTGTCATATATTGAAACATCTGATTTTTATGTGTTAATTTTGCATCTTGCAACTTTGCTGTATTTATTTATTAATCCTAACAGTTTTATAAAGTCATGTAATCTGTGAACACAGACAATTTTTCTTCTTTAGTTTCATTGGTTTTTATTTCTTTTTCTTGCCTTATTATCCTAGCTAAGACTTCCTGTGCTATGTTCAATAAAAATTGCAGAACTGGGTACCTTTGCCTTGTTCTTGATCTTTAAGGAAGAGCTTTCAGTTTGTCATCAATGAATATTATGTTGGCTGTGCTCTTTTCATCTCTGGACCTCTGTTATGTTAAGGTAGTTTTATGTATTACTTTTTGTTGAGTGTTGTTGACACTGTATTGAAATTTTTTAAGTGCTTATTTCTGTATCAGTTAAGATAATCTTGTGGTTTATTTTTCCCCTAATCATTCTGTTAATGTGATATAATATATTGACTGATTTCTGTATGTCGAACTATTATGCATTCTAGGGATGAATCCTACTGGGTCTTGGTGCCGAATCTTTTTAATGTGTTATTAAATTGTTTGCTAATATATTTTTTGAGGGTTTATACATTACCTGTATTTATCAAAGATTTTGGTCTGTAGCTTTCTTTTCTGGCAGTGTCTTTTTCTGGCTTTGATATATATATATGAGTGCAATGCTAGTCTCACTGAATAAGTTTGAAAGAGTTTCTTCCTCTTCACATTTTGAAAGAGTTTGAGGAGGACTGGTGTTAATTTTTCTATAAAATATTTGATAGACAGGTGGGCACAGTGGCTCATGCCTGTAATCCTAGCACTTTGAGAGGCCAAGATAGGTGGATTGCTTGAGCTCAGGAGTTGGAGACCAGCCTGAGCAAGAGTGAAACCTCATCTCTACTAAAAATAGAAAAACTAGCCATGCATTGTAGCGCTATAGTCCTAGCTACTTTAGAGGCTGAAAGAAGAGGATTGTTTAGCCTCAAGAGTTTGAGGTTGCTATTAGCTATGAGACAAGGGCAAGATTTCATCTAAAATAAAGTTTGATAGAATTTATTAGTGAAACCACTTGTTCCAGGGCCTTTCCTTGTTGGGAGGTTTTGGAATACTGATTCAATCCCTGGACAGCCAATCACTTTTGCTATATTTTGTTAGAAGCAATTTATTAGGCCCAGTCCATATTTAAGGGGAGAAGAGTATCAGGAGGAGGGAATAATTAGGGCTCTCTTAGAAGGAGGCCTACCATAGTCTTTCTTTGCAAAATGGAGCTGTTCCCAAACACCTGATTAAACAAGATGCTGTGTAGGGTACCGTAGTGCCTAGTGTCTCAGAGGGACCTGGTGAACTGTAAGCTTCCCCCTCATGTGATAGATTTCACATGCAGCCCAGCAGGGGAACCGTCAGATTCCACTCTGATCACCTAGATTGCCACAATGAAAACTTTTTTGCATCTTTGCAAAAGATTCACACTTTGACACAGACCCCAATTCCCTCAAATCAGTGCAATTTTGCAGGATTTCCAGCCATCCTCAGTATTTGCGTTTTCAGTGTCAAGCAATGACTAGGATAAACATCCCGGTCATGGTTTGTGATTGTAATTCTCACAGTAGCTGTCTTCTCAGACCCCCTAAACACACGTGCAGCCCCTTGATGTAATCCTCAACACCAGCGGCTTCTTCTCACACAACACTTGTCAAACATCACTGACTTTGTCCACTTCAGGTCTTTATCCTTTGCTGGATGGTGAGCTGAAATGATATCTTCTTTTTTATTGTTTTGGTATACTTACCATTGTGGGCTCAGAGTAGGCTCTCAGTAGAGATTTGTTGCATAGTAAAGGAAAGAAAAGAAATGAATGAGTGAGTGAATCGATAATTATCATTGCCAGTATGAGTATCTATTTCTCCATAAGTCTTAAAGACTTTGAGGCAGTCTGCATGCCCAGTAGCCAGGCCGACGTCTGACTGGTATAGAAGCTCAATAATTGTCATGGGTTGAAGAAGGAAAGGGCACTTTAGAACCTTCTTGCCTTGATCCTATCAGCTACTATGACTACTGTACGAAAAACAAAGACCTTTTCTAATCTGTTCAAAGGAACCATATGCTTGAGATGTCATTCCTGCATAGGAGCATGAGTCCCAAAGCAAGAGACTCCTTAAATCTTTTTTTTTTTTTTTTTTTTGAGGCAGAGCCTTACTCTGTCACCCTGAATAGAGTGTGGTGGCATCATAGCTCACAGCAACGTCAAAATCCCAGGTTCAAGTGATCTTCTTGCCTCAGCCTCCTGAGTAGCTGGGACTACAGGTGCTTGTCACAATGCCTGGCTAATTTTTCTATTTTTAGTAGAGATGGGATCTTGCTCTTTCTCAGGCTAGTCTTGAACTTGGCCTCCCAGAGTGCTAGGATTATAGGAGTGAGCCACTGGGCCTGGCCTCCTTTAATCATTTTAATACAGTAGGTACCTGAAGCACAGTCTCACAGGGGCTGTAGAGACCATACCTCACAGTTGTTCCCCCTAAGTAGCACCCCGGCCCTCCCTGCTGCAGAGAGAGCCCTTAGGGAGCAGGCCTCAGTGCACATAGAAGAAACTGTGTGTGGGTGCAGAGTGCTGAGGGGATATGGGAAGGAAGCTGAGCCTCTGCTGCCAAGATAAAATATTAGCTTTACGAATGTGGGCCCGTGACCTGATTTTGTCCTTTACTAGCAAGGTGAGTCTCTTCAACCCCCCTGGTCCTCAGTAAAGTCCTCTATAAAGTCCTTCTCTGCTCCCAACACAGTAGGATTTTATTCCTCTATGAAGACACAAGATTGAGATCGCCCAGGGTGTTCCTGGCCAAAGCTCAGTTCCTTCCATTCCTTTGTCCCTGTTGTGCCTCAGTTATTACTGCTGAGGCTCTTTGCAGCTGATCTGTGTATGTCTAACCACAAATATGATTCACACATTGCCCTAACCTAGTGTTTATATCATTTAATTCTTTGATTACTTTGTTCAAAGTGATATCATTTGTTTATTGAGCATTTGTTAAATCCCCAGAAATCCGCGCTGTCCTATCCTCTGGGCTCCTTACCCCTTTTTCTGGGATAACCCAAGGTGACTAAGACAGTTGTGTCAATGAGTCATAGGCTTGTTGTATTTCTTAGTATAACCAGGGTAAAAGAAAGAAAGAAAGCAAACACCCGGGACACCCGGGAGCGGTGGCCCAGTTTTGGTAGTAGCTACTGATTGGGATTTAAGCACGTGGTGCCCCCATTACATCCTATATCTCCTGCTCCCCACTGCTATGTCCCATCCCTCCCCCACATGCTCATTTCCACTACTTGAGGACCAGATAACTGCCTCCTAGATGGTCCGTGGAATGTAAATAAGTGTATGGGGGCTAGGGGTGAGACTCCATAGTCACATAAACTTGAGGAAGGCTGGAAGCAACAAAGTGCCGGACTTCTCAGAGCTTTGTCTGTGCCAACAGGCACTATGACTCTCAGTGACGAGGGCAGAGTGACAAGCCACAGAGCACTTTCTGGTAGCTGGAGAAAGGATCTTCAGCACAAAGCTTGGAACTGCTTTCCTGGCTCATGCCTTTGCCAGAGGAGATAGAAAGACTGTTAACTCAAAAGGCTGGATGGCCAGGGTTGCTCGCACTCTCTCACTAATAGAGTGTCTGCTACATGCTGGGTGCTTTACCCTCTGAAAACGGCTTAGCCAGAGAAGACAACAGTGAAGACATTCTCAAGGAACAGGCTTCCAGGCAAGGCATTTGGTGACCCAGGATAGAATGGGAGAATCTTGAGACATCTTGATGGGGGCAGGGTAGGGCTTACCCAGAGTCCTGCCCTCAGTACCATGACTGGCTATGTATGCAGTTTGCCAGGTCCAGTACAAAAGAAAAGCATAGAGCCCCTTGTTTTAAAATTACTAGCATTTCATGATGCTGACAGCAGAGCATGGAAGCAAGCAAGTGGCTCTTCTAACACCACGTAGGTCTCACTTGCATGGAGTCCACCATGAACAGCAGGTACCTTCTCCAAGAGCTGCAGCCCTGCCTTTCACTGGTGCCAATCAGACTGTGCCGACTATCATCTCCTCCTCCCTTCCTGGAGTGTGCTGCTCTTCGGGACAAGCCCTCTCCCACTCTGCCTCCGCAGGAAGCTAATTCTGCCGGCTCTTAATGAATCAGCGGCTGATTAAGCAATGTGCTGGGAGATTACCCAGAGGCAGCGTGAAATTGTGGCAGGAGATTAGGGGTTCAAATTCTGGCTTTGGCTCCTTAATTTGCAATCCTATTCAGCAATTTCATTTCTCCTTTCTGCGCCTTAGAACTCCTCCTTTGGAAAAAAGGGTTGAAAATAATGCTCATGCTGGAGACGGGATGGTGGAAGGAGCCAGGGAGGGCAATGACCTATATGAGTCAAGCTTTTGTAAATTTCACAGGCTGGGGGCATTTGCATTTTCCCTCTTGAAGACTTATCCACTGTGTGGGTCAGTATGTGGAGGCTGGGTAGGATATAGGATGAACTAGGCAAAGAGGAAGGAGAAACAGCAGCACAGGGACCCCTGGAGTGGGGGGGGATTGTGGTTCACAGGAGGGAGGAACTGGGATCCGAAATACCTTACAGCCTCCACCTGAGTCTAGAGGAACTCGGCCAACTGGAAAGCAGGGGCCACTGGGCTGTCTGTGGATTTTAATCATCCTCACATCCCACTGCACAGCACCCAAATAAGGGACAGTCGGCCACCAGCCACCTTCGGGAGGCTCCCACCTCCTGGTGTCCTCAAATGTCACCAGCAATAAGGCTCTGCGTGACAGTTGTTTCTGAAATGGAATTAATCCCCCAGATTTAAATCCATTTAGCGACTGTGATATACTGGGGCAGGCATTTAAGAGCCACTTCACCTCACCGGGTCATGCCCAGAGGGTCGCAGGCTGAGTCACAGTTAATAGTGGGGAAGACTTTAATGGAGGGCTGGCTTTGAAGAAATGCAGGGTGTGTCCAGAAGCTTGAAGGTTTAATGCATTTTTAATTAAATGTGCTCTACGCGGATTCAGCACCAACTATCATGTCACTACAGATAGATTCATTATATTTGTTCAGTTAATTACGCGTGTGTTATTACCCAAGTGTAAACTTTGATGACCTGGAAAGGAGCTTGACTTCCAGGGACACCCAAGAGTTCTGCTGGCACTTTCAGGATTAGATTAAACCGCTCCCCACCCTCCAACCCCAACTCTTGAGCATGCACACCCATGCCCACACATGTAGGCACATGTGTGCACACCCGCAAAGAAAGCAAGGCACATATGCGTGCTCTCCCTCTCTCTTCTCTTGAAAGAGAAGAGGGCGGTAGGAGATGTGAAAGTTAGGAAAAAGCCATTTCCAAACTAGACTTCATCCTGTTCTTAGCTCAGTGTCTCTAGACAAGGCACTGACTGTTCCTAAGCGTCAGTGCTTCTCTGTGAAATGGCAACACAACAATATTAAAAAGGACATCTCCCAGGATTGCCATAGTCTCCAATGAGATTATATCTGTAGAGCATTGTGTGCAATGCCAAGAGCCCTGCACATGGTAGTTGTTGTTGGTTATAACTAATTTACCTATAACCATTCCATAAACTCAACCCACCAAATTCATTCTATAACGTCAGGGAATGGGCTTCTTGCGAGTGTTTGACGGCTGAAGTGTGACCTTCTTTGCTCATTCAACAGGCATGCACTGTGTGCTCAGGACTGACTTTCTGAGGTCCTACCATGTCCCCAGAGTCCCAAGCGTTCATGTGTTTCTCTTATCTGGTTGCTTCTTTACCACCTGGGATCAGATCTTGTCACAGGAAATGTTCAACAGCTTAAGAGTAAGTACTTAGGTTCTTGTGTTCCTGGGCGTTTGGTTATCTCGTCAGTCAAATCACAATGCACAGATTGGACTATGTAACTCACAGTGCCTAGTACTTCACTGCCTCCTTCTCCACAATTCAGCTCTATGTGTAGAGGCTGGGAAGGAAATCTAACATATCCAGAGGAGGTTCATCTGAGTCTGAGCCTGCCTCTTAGACTGAGCTCCCCTGGGGATTTTGTTAAAGTATATATTTTCTTTGTTAGAAATATTCCCAGGTATTTCATATTGTGTCCTTGATTTGATTTTTTTTTTTTTTTTTTTTTTTTGCAGTTTTTGGCTGCGACCAGGTTTGAACCCGCCACCTCTGGTATATGGGGCCGGTGCCCTACTCCTTCGAGCCACAGGCGTCGCCCTGTCCTTGATTTGATTCTTGGCTTGGTTGCTATGGGCATACACGAAGGCTACTGATTTGTGGACATTGATTTATTTTATTTTATTTATTTTGAGACAGAGTTTCACTTTGTCACCCTCAGTAGAGTGCCTTGGTGTCATAGCTCACAGCAACCTCAAACTCTTGGGCTCAAGTGATTCTCCTGCCTCAACCTCCCTAGTAACTGGGACTACAGGCTGGAGCCTGCCAATCTGTAGAGATTCTGGCGCTGTCAGCTCCTACAGTTGCATAAACTAAAGAAATCTATCTATACCTATATCATCTCTGTCTGTATCTATATCTACCCTATTTGTTCTGTTTCTCTGGAGAAGTCTGACTTACACAGGGGTTCGAGATTTTGCATGTCCTCCAGGAGATGCCAGTCCTGCTGGTTTGTGAACCAGAGTGTGTACAGTCATAGATAATGTCTACAAAGAGGAGCTCCATCATGTGAAAAGCCAGAGCAGGTCTTAACATTGTCCAGAAGACCCACAGAGGGGACTTTGGGTTGGAGTTGTTCTGCTGTGTTCTTTCCAGTGATTAATTTCCACCTGATCATGTGAATCTAGGGGTTTGTCCAAGCTGGTGAGAAACGGGAGTCTCGGAGAGCATACCCCCATGGTTTTCAAGTTCATGGTTTCCACTTGTCTAAACACAGCTTCCCTCACACACTCACATCCAGCAGAGGCAGCAGGATCCAATGCCAAACAGCTGGATGGAAACTGAAAAGAGAAGAAATCAGAGTTGGTGCAAAAATTTTCCAGACGTCCAGATGTCTGGCGTCCCACAAACACCCACGCAGCCCTGGACAACCCCTTGCCTTTGCTGACACCTTTTGAACACGAGGCAAAAACAAGGCGAGCCTCGTTTGAGGCCATGGAAAATACAATGGGGGGAAGAGTTGGTCTGCTGCAGCAGACGGCAAGGCAGCAAACCCAGATGAAAAAGGAGGGGCAGAGAGAGGATCTCATCAGCAGGTGACCTTTGTCTTCCTTTCCGACAACTCTGACCACAGAAGTCCCCTGCGACCCTGCTCAGGTGCAAGGGGCTGCCCCTCAGACAGCTTAAGGTCTGACCCTTTGGTGAAGATGGTGGAAGAACTTGTGACAACAAATGCCTGGGAGGCCAGTCCAGTCCTGTCCAATAGAAATATAATATAAGACACGCATATAATTTAAACTTTCTTGGTAGTTACATTAAAAAAGTCAAAATAGCTGAGCCTGGTAGGTCATGCCTGTCCTAGAGAGAAACCTGGACTTTCCATCCAAGAGAACATTAGCTGTCTTTCAGGAAAGAAGCTAAAATGGGGAAATCTTAGGTCTCTGACCAAAAATTATAAGAAATAGTTCCTCCTGCTTCATGAAGTTATGGTCCAAAAAGTTTTCCAGGCCGGACTTGGTGGGTTCATGTCCATAATCCTAAACTTTGGGAGGAGGATCACTTGAGCTCAGAGGTTTGGGACTGCAGTGAGCTATAATGATGCCACTGCACTCTAGCCTGGTTGACAGACGAAGACTCTGTCTCCAGGAAAAAGAAAAGCAAAAAAAGGGGGAAAGTAAGTAAATTAATTTTACTAATATATTTTATGTAACATACCCACATGTATGAATGAGATATTTTACACTTCCTTTTTTGTCCTAACTCTTTGAAATCCAGTGCGCTTATAGAACATCTCAATTCACACTGGCCACTGTCACGCTGGAGGTGGGTACCACATTGGACAGTGCAATTCTGAGAGGTCTTTAGTGATCAATATGGAGTGACGATGAGCCTTGTGTTGATGTTTGCTATCTTCCTCCAGCCTCCCCTGAAAATAGAAAAGTAAAAAAGAAAAAAAAATGAGGAAAAAAGTATTTCGATAATTAAAGTTGCCAGGCGAATCCTGCCAGGTTAACACTCACAGCAAAGTGAATACTAACAGTGGTTCCGCTCAAGCAAGCTCCAAATAAGCAAGCATTCTTTAAATAAACAGAAATTGAGTATATTTCAGGAACGTATTAACACTCTGGGTCACAGTGTAGGTTAAACAAAAATTTGTTTTAGACAGTCTTCCGACTGCATTCCTCCCTGGAGTTGGTGGAAGAGGGGATGCTCTCAGGGATGGGAGAGTTTCAGTCTCTGGTGGGGACTTTAGCAGACACTGTGCAAACTAGGAAGTGTCTTGTCCTCAACACCAATAAGGGATTACATTCAGGGAGACATGGGGCTATGACAAGGGTCTCCGGGAAGGCCTCAGCCCATGCTGGGGAGGGGTTCTGAACTGGGAATGCGCCCTCAGAGCTCTCCCAGGCTGGGTTCAGAGGGCCAGGCCATGATACCCTCATGGGGTTCAATCATCTGATGTCAGGGGGTATGACACAGGGAGGGCAAGGTAGCGGTCTTTGGCTTTAAGCCAGCGCAGCGCGGGGCCAACACTACAGGTGTCTGACTAACAGGCCCTTCACTCCTGAAGAGACATGTGGCTGGTGCATCGTGAAATTCACGACACACACACATTACCATAGTCACTCATTTGTACACTCTTATCTCTGGGCTTTACTTAATGACTCATTCATTCATTTAATTTATATACGCCTCACCTCTGCTCAGGACCCTCAGAGAAGAAGTGGCTTCTCTTGGCACTTAAAGACCTTCATGACTCACTTGGGCTTTGACTCTCGGGGCCCTTGCTAGACAAACCCTCACTCTCATTCACTGTGCTGGGGACACCCTGCTTTTCTCCTTTCTTTCTTTCTTTCTTTTTTTTTTTTTGAGACCGAATCTCAGTGAGTCGTCCTTGGTAGAGTACCGTGGTGTCACAGCTCACAGGCTTAAGCGATTCTCCTGGGCTTAAGCGATTCTCTTGCTTCAGCCTCCCAAGTAGCTGGGACTATAGGCACCCTCCACAACTCCCAGCTATTTTTTGGTTGTAGTTGTCATTGTTGTTTGGCAGGCCCAGGCTGGATTCTATCCCGCCAGCTCCAGTGTGTGGCTGGCGCCCTAGCCGCTGAGCCACAGGCACTGAGCTTCTCCTCTCTTTGGAACACACCAAGCTCTCTCCTGGTTTAGTTACCACTGTGTTCCTTTTTGTCTCGACACAGAATCCTGCTCCCTTGAGTCCTTGCCTGGCTGATTCCCTCTCATCCAGACTCCAGCTTAGAATGGCTCTCCTCAGAGGTGTTTTGGCAAACTCCCTGTCTGCAGGGATTCACCCCCATCGCTCCTCACATTCTCTAATCTTCTGTGGTTTATTTATTTATTTATTTATTTACACAGTCTATCACTATCTGAAATTATCTTGAACATTTAATTATTTGTTCATTCTCTCTTCCTCTTCACTGGAATTAAAAGCTTTATGAGGTCAGGGTTCTTAGTTAAATATTTATTCTTATTAGTTACTCAAATATTTGTAGAAGGAATAAATAATTCAGCAATATGTCTATTAATAACTTCATACATCTATAGATTGCCTCTCTTAGTTATGTATTATTTTGCCCATTCATTCATTCATTTACTCAACACTTCATAGATACATACACACATACATCCACCGTGATTTACGGTGAGTTCAATAAACATATTCTTAGCAACATTACTGAAAACAGCAAAAATAAAATTCTGCAAAAAGACAAACTAGAATAAACTTGGGCTTGCCCAACTCTAGCGGATGGCCAAGATAATGATAGTATATGAGAAAATGGGACCCTGTTGCACGTGACACTTTGTTATGACTTCAGGGCAGTGTTACAACATGGAGCAAAGCCATGAGAAGGTTCTTGAGAAGTATGGGGAAAGCGGATTTGATTAAAAGGCACGGACATGTGGTTGCTCCGCCAAATGGGTCACTCCTGGGTGAAGACCACAAGGAAGTAAGTAATAGTAAAGAGAATTGTTCCCCAGGACTGACATAGGGGTGGTGATTTCTTCTAAGCATTTCTTTGATACCGTATCACATTTTTCCAGCATAAAAAAGATGGTTTGGAATTGCATGGTCCCCAAGTTAGGGCAACATGTATATTTCCAAGAATTTTATTTTTATTTATAATATAAAGCTCCTCTGTATGTCTACTGCTGAACATGTTTTCCTTTTTTTCCCCAAAGCAATTTTACACATATAAAACAGATAACAGCTTTTTATCTTTCTTTTTTTTTTTGCAGTCTTTGGCCGGGTTGAGTTTGAACCCACCACCTCTGATATATGAGACGGGTGCCCTACTCCTTTGAGCCACAGGTGCCACCCTTTTTCATCTTTCTTACAAAGAAAGAAATATCTGTCCTTCCTTCCTTCCTTCCTTCCTTCCTTCCTTCCTTCCTTCCTTCCTTCTTTCCTTCCTTCTTCCTTGATGTGATAGGCAGAGTAATGGCTTCCAAACCTGTGAATATATTACCTTACATGGCTGAAGGCACTATGCTGATATGGGGTCAATTTAAGAATCTTTTCTTGTTTTGTTTTGTTTTAGAGACAGGATTGCCCTCCATTGCCCACTGCTGGGGTACAGTGGTGTGATCACAACTCACTACAGCCTTTACTTCCTGGGCTCAGGAGTAGGAGCCCTGAGCTCCAACTTTACTTCCTATGGATCCTCTCGCCTTAGCCACTCAAGTAGCTGATGCCACAAGTACATGTCACTACACCCAGCTAAAGTCTTTTTTTGGTGGTCTGGTGTTGAGCTCCTGGCCTCAGTTGATCCTCCCACCTTGGCCTCTCCCAGTGCTGGGATTATATGAACTCAAAGATCTTGAGATGAGTTGAGTGTCATGGACTTCCTGGATAGGTGCAATGTAAGCACAGAGAGGGAGACAGGAGGGTCAGAGTCAAAAAAGCGGTGACCTGGAAGCAGATTTTGGTGTGATGCAGGCTACAGGCCAAGGAGCGCAAGCGGCCCTACAGGCATGAGGGGGTGAGAACACCGTTCTCTCTGCAACCTCTAGGAGGAATACCCTCCTATTTTAGACTTCTGATCTCTGGAACTGTCCGTTAATTAATGTATGTCATTTTAAGTCATGAAGTTTGTGGTAATTTTTTTTTTTTTGGCCAGGGCTGGGTTTGAACTCACCACCAAGGGTGCACGGGGCCGGTGCCCTACTCCTTTGAGCCACAGGCACCGTCCTGTGATAATTTTTCATAGTAATAGTAGAAAACAAATACAGTGAACATATTGAGGCTCAGAAAGATAAAATAGTGAGTCCAAAGTTAGTAGCCCAATAAGGATGAACTCAGCGGTCACAAAACTTTAATTTCTGCTGCCCACCACCTCCCTCTCCCTGTGGAGTGTAGCTGAAGCTGGAGTTCTTTGTGATGAATTATCCACAACATTCTAGAGATGTGTAGACACCCATTAAGTTGCTGCCTTAATTCCGGGGAAAATTCTAGGTATCGGCAGACGCACATGTATTTCCTTTCCTTCCCCCTTCCTCTCTTGCTCTTTCCCCTCCTCCTTTATTTTCTTCCTTCCTTCTTCTTTGTTTATATTTGTTAAGCTATTTATTTATTTTCTGTGTTCCAGACTCTTTCCCAGATGCTGAGAATACCCGAGAAATGAGAAGCCCAGTTATCTGTCCTGGGAGACCTCATATTGAGATTTTGCATGAATTTTGCCAATATTTAGAATTTTGTGGATAACATGCGGACCCAATCCACTTTCAGCTTTTGTCTCATACAGAAGTAAGGAGGAATTAAAGGGTTAAAATTAGTCTCTTTTTCTTTAATCAGAGATTACCCCTCATCCCCAGGGCAAGATGAAGGAGCTGATGAATTTGTGCTTTTAGGCCAGATGAGGGAAAAGATCTAGATTGTCTCTCGATTCAGGGGAGTTTCTGTCTCCCCGGGATTGAGGTGGACCCCACCCAAATGAGCTCAGGATGCCTGTGAGTGCCCAGAACAAGGAGAATAAGCAGGCCCTGCATGGGAAGAAGTGTTTGAAAAACATAGCTGCAAAATGACACAAGATGAAGAGCACTAGATCAGGAGACTGGTATGAGTCCCATCTCTGCCTCTGCATACCACTCTGGGCCTCAGTCTTCTCATCTGTCCAATGGGGAGGATACAGATCATGTTCCCTAAGCTCCCACTGTTCCATAATGTGAAGGAGCCTGACGCAGTGGTAAGTAACGAATGCACATGTAAACTGGAATGGAGCATGAGATAATACATCGGAGCGTGCACAGCCGGTGGTTGCTACACAGATTATGTGGGTAAAGATCGTGCCACCGTGAATGGCTGTGAATATTGACATGTAGAGCTCTGGTGCTCTACAGATTGTGTCTACCTGTGCACACACACATGCACACACACGCATGGTGCTATGTATGGGGTTACAAGAGCTCCAGTTCTTTCTATGGACCTCAGTGTTCCCACAGATAAAATGATCAGTGGTCAAAGACTGAAGGCTGTAGGCCCCATCCTAACTGCAGATGTACTGTTTAGTCTAAAGTATTGCAAAATGTTTTAAACACTTGTGTGTGTGTGTATGTGTGCGCGTGTGTGTATACATACAAGACTTCACCCCAAACAATCTGGGTCCCTAGATTCCCTTGAAGCTCTTAAGGTCTAGAAACCCTGGGCCTGTATTCCCACATCCGCCTGGCATGGAGCGGCAGCTTCGCCTTTCATCCCCTGTGTTCTTGCCCATGGGCCACACTCCCCCCACCCAAGTCATTGCACACCCTGCAGGCTTCACTGTTCACGGGCGCAGCCTGGTACATCCCACTGCCCGGCCCTGCTGCAACTGTGCCTCCTACACCCATATTAGGGACATTCCATTTCCCAGCAACCAGGCCTCAGGCCCAGTGCAGCCCCTGAGGGGCAAACTAAGATCTACTGGTAGAAATAAAAATGGCCACGACTCTAGGAGATGAAACATAGCAAGTGAATAATGTCAGAATAATTTCACTGCTATGACTAGGGGAGAGGACTCCCAGAAGCCAGAGTTTGAACAAGTCCTTTTGTTCACGTGGGTCTCATTTTCCCCATCTATAAAATAAGGTAACTGGGGTTTAGCACCTGTGGCTCAGTGGTTAGGGCACCAGCCACATACGCCGGGGCGGGAGGGTTCAAACTCGGCCTGGGCCTGCTAAACAACAATGACAACTACAAAAAAAAAATAGCCCAGCATTGTGGTGGGCACCTGTAGTCCCAGCTACTTGGGATGGTGAGGCAAGAGAATCTCTTAAGCCCAAGAGTTTGAGGTTGCTATGAGCTGTGGGGCCACAGCACTCGACCCAGGGCAACATAGTGAGACTCTGTCTCGAAAAAAAAAAAAAAAGGTATCTATCTATCTATATATATATATTTAGAGAGAGAGAGAGAGAGAGAGTAGTTGGGACCAGGTATCTCTAAGGCTTTTCTAGACTGGCTCTCTTTCTCCTACACACATACACAGACGTGCACACAATGCGCTATGTTTTTATACTTGGACGCATTTTCACATCTTACTGAAAATGATTTTACATCTACCCACTGAAAGCCCTGATCTCACCTCCAATCCCCCGCACTGCACGTCTGCCATCAATCCCCTGCAGGTCTCCTTTATGACTAAATCCAGCCATTAAGCTTCCAATGAGATACCTGCTGGCATTGTGTGAGGGCAGCCAGCAGGTTTAGTCACCTAATCTCCTTTCTTATCAGTGTTCACTCCCAGCAGCAGACAACAACAGAGATTGTTCAGCAATTACCAGGAGTCCATGGGGGAGGGAGGGCTCAGATCCCGCCCACTGAGAGCTGAGGGGAGGGGCCAACCCCAGCTTTGTTCTCATCTCTGGTTGGGTTCTAGAAACTGTAGAAAAGGGATCTCAAGGATCTTTGAAATGGTGAAAGGTAGTCTGGTTCTAACTGCAGCGCTTGGTTGGGCCTGTGTCTTAGGACAAGTCCTTCCCATGAGGTGGCTCAGTTCCACCCCCGTAAAGCACTCTGGGCACCGACTTCAAGTGCCCCGGGTTTTTCACAGACAATGGAAGGCAGTGTCCCAAATGATTTCATATTTTGCTTTACTGTTTTCCTTTGGGCCTTTCAGGAACAGTGAGAAGAAAGGGGAGAAATGCTAGATCAGAGTTACAAATGCTGTGACATTAGTTTACATGGAATAATGCATGTTATTAGCCAAGAATGTTACAATGTGACAAACCCGTGTGATTCATGAGATAAGAAGTGGATTTAAGTTTTAAATATTAAGTGTGATCCACATGGGGGGCAGAAATTTAAAGCATTCTCTTGGCGTAATCTATATGACAGATGTATTGCCTTGAAATTTAAGGCCGTGGTGACTAAGCAGCATGGGCTTCAAGGTCACCCAGGCCTGGCCTGGGACAGGCCAAAATTTCACTGACCTGACCTGGGCCCTGACTAGAGAGAACTCCCTGTGAAACAGCCTCCAGGTAATAATGTGTGGTGGTGTCACAGTGTGTGGTGTCAGGACAGGAGCCCATTGGCTTACACTGGGACCCCTGTTGATCCCTCAGGTCTTTATAAAAACCCAGTTGAAGGGCTGCAGAAAGGCAGCCAGCACAAGTCACCTTTGAGGGCATCCTAGTTCATCATCCCTGTTACAATGTGGCCGCCAGTTGAGAGAACTTCTGCTTCTCCGTGAAGGAGGAGCACAGACACAGGACAGTGAGGCTTGGCTTGGGTGGGTGGAAAAAGCCACTGACTCAGCAGGTGCGAGATCTGGAATCTCACTTGTGCTCTGTGCAGTGTTCGCCCCAGGAATGTGGGCAACCACTTCACTCCTCTTTCTCTACAGGTAGAAAGGGGAATACATGTGTCTCTCTGAGGGTGACAATCCCAGGAAGGCACTGGGCTCATAAGAACAGGTCACCTTTCTCCCAGTTAGCTCAAGGAAGCCACAAGATGGGAAATAAATTATTCACACTAAATGGTGACAAATACAATGCAGATAGTAAAAAAAGAGTGTTTGCAGAGAGGAACTGGGGAAACAAATTAATTGCCAAAGGAGAAAAGAAAGGGATACTCTACAACGCATGTGGCCTGAGGGTTGTAAGCTGAAAGCTCCAAGCGGACATGCCGGGTGGGCAGGGGTGAGAAGCAGCAAAGTGGTGTCACTGGGGCCAGGTGAGCCGTGGCAGATGGGACTGGCCATGGGGACACAGCCCACATCACACACAGGGCCTCCTGGATCATGCCAAAGAATGTACATCTTATTCCAAATGTGCAAGGAAGCTGTCAGAGGGTATTTAATATATGTGAAAGTATTTTTTAATACATTATATGTGGAAATATTTTGTAAACTTGAAAGCACAAAGGCAAAGTACTATTATTATCATATGTGTGTATAACAACTTTCCGTCATAGTTAATACTGTGAAATTGGCAGCTTGATCCTTGGGTTCCCCCAGTGAAAACTTGCAGGAACAGGATCCTCGGTACTAGCGGTTCATGGGCTCTGGGCTGTGCCTCGGGCCTGGGGCCACTGGCCGCTGTAAGGGGGTGGAATGCTCAGAGCTCAGACTCCCAGCCCAGCCTGACAGCAGAGACCCCCTGTTTCTCCTGTGGCCCTTGTTTTTTCACCTTAGGGCAGTGGGAGGGGTCAGAGCCATGTGGTGACTAGTCACAGCTTGGCTTTGATGAACAAACACCCAGCACAGTCCTTGAGCTCCTGGGCCATCACATTGATGTTGACCCCACCAGAAAATCCTGCACCTTTGGCGGGGGAATGTGGGGAGGTCGCACAAATTTGATTTTTCTGTGACTCCGCCAGATCATACCCTTAGCATAGTTTGCAATTCTTCATTTTTTTTTCATTTAATAATCTGATTAACACTGGACTTCCCCACCTGACAGGGACCTCCATGAGTCTAAAGGCCATGCTTGAGTTTAGTTACTTTTCTAGTCAAGCAGGAGAGGCTGAATTATGCTGCATTAATAAGCAGCCCTGCAACCCCAGTGACTTAAGGCACCAAAGATTTATTCCTTGCTCAAGTTACGGGTGTCCATCACAGGTCAGCGGTGAGGCTCTGCTCGGGGTAACCAGTCAGGTACCCAGGCCGATGCATGTGCCTCTTCCTCAGGAGACTTCTCAACACAGTGCTTCAGGGATCACCCCAGGAGAGGTGCATAGCTGAGGCTCCCAATGAACCACTTTGGATCAGAAGCGACACCTGCTCCATCTCCTTGGCCAGAGCCAGTGAGGTGTCTATGCCAAATGTCAAGGGCTGGTGGTAGTAACGTCTCCCACACCCAGGTATCTCACATCCAGGGCTGGAGCACACAGTACATAACTCAGGAAGTGCTACAAGTTGATCTAAGCCAATTTGACCATTCACCAATTGCCAGTTTCTTTGGGTATGTATCTGGGGGAGGTCGGAGAGGCAGAGAGGTGTGCTTCCCCTCCACAGCTGCACTACCAGATAGTTGGGGGCAATGAAAATGACTCTTGGACCAAATTCTGTTACCTGTACATTTGTTAACAGGTAGGGGGGAAAGTCACTTAACAATTAACAGACACAAAGTTAAGGAGTGTCTATTGAATAAGTGAGTTCTTCATTCTGTGTCCTTGGATGTTTTTCTGGAAAAGTTCATTCCACAATGGATGCTGCAGAGTCTCATGCAAATTTGGTTGACCTTCTAACGCAATCAGGTGGTTGGGTCTGGGCTTAAAAGGACAGTGTGTTCCCCTACATGTCTGAGAAATACTCATTTCACTAAAGGAAAATGACCCCCAATGAAAATAACCAACCATCTGGTGCATTTAGGTCAGAATATTTGAAAACCCTGTGTGCAAGGCCCATAGGCTGCATGAGGATTGTGTGAGAACATTTTTGTTTATCTGTGCTGGAAATCACAAAAATTATGCATGGACCTTAATTATTATGATGATTTTGTTCACTAGTTTTTGTTAATGTTTGTGCATTTACAGTGTGGCCCAAGACGGCTCTTCTTCCAATGTGGCACAGAGACGCCAATAGGTTGGACAACCCTGTATAGAGTGTGGATTCCTGATAATGTTTCTTTGAATATTAACTGTCTTCCCCTGGGCATAGATAAAAATGACTCCATTTATAATAAATAAATAAAATGTGGAATAGCCATACAATTAAATGCTACTTAGCAGTAAAAAGGAATAAACCACAGATACATGCAAGCGCATGAATGGACCTCAAAAGCATTCCTCTTCAATTAAATACGCTAGGCACAAACCACTCTATTCAGATGGAAGACCAGAAAAACCAAGTCTATAGAGACAGAAAGTGAAGTAGGGTTTGTCTCGAGTATTGCTAACAAATTAACAGTAAATGTTTGTGAGGGATGTTACGTGTCACTGGGCTGAGGAAAATATTCCCGTATGATGTATGGTGATGTGCACAGGTTTGTGGATTTACTAAAACATCACTGAACTGTGCTTTTGAAATGAGTGATGTGATACCTAAAATGTGCCTCAATACATTATTTAAAAAATAAAAAATGAGCACACATGTACTTTTTATGGTACTTATATTTAAAAAGAAGTTATAAACAATACTATATTACAAAGAAATAAAGTCTCTTTCCCTAGGACCTTTAAACACCTCCACCTACCCATTTGTGTTTTTCAAAGAACAAATTCATTTATTTCTAATACTAGAGAAGAGGCTTGAGATTTTCCTTGAAATGTCTCTAAATAAATCAACCAGGAAACAGAATTTATAGCTGAGATTTTTCAAGAATCAACTCCTACTGTATACACACATACAATAGACAAGGAGGTTTAAAAGGCAAACAGAACAAAGCAAAACAAAAAAACAAAACCAAAGCCCCCAAACACGAAAGACCTTGGATTTGCAGTTTCAGGTCAGGGCTTGAGCCCCAATTCCTTCAATGGTGAAGTGAAGATATTATCACCTCCCATATCGGGGCAGTCCTGGCTTATGAAAGCAGTTGTCACTTGGTAGGGGTGTCTAACCCACGGTCCATATGGATTATATTAAGATTTTTTGGCTTATCTGTGATGGGGGATATCACGAAAATCATACAGGACCTTTCTATGCTGGTTATCTGTGATGATGGAGCCTAACAGATCCTCTGGGCTGGGCGGAGGGGACACAGCTGTGCTTCTCAAATGGGAGATTGTGCTCAAATGCCGCTTCTGATTCAGGAGGTCCTGAGTGATGCAAGAGTGGCTGGGCAGTGCCCACATTTCCAGTTACAAGGAGAAAAAGCAACCTTCACCTGGGCAAGGACTTTAAACTTCTTTTTACCTCTGACTTCTCAACCACATCTGGCTGACCTTCAGAACGACTCGAGCAGTGTAGGACCTGCTTTGCCTCCTGGATATCTATCTCCAAGGTAGGGCTTGGAGACAGGAAACCTTGCTTCTAGTCCCTTCTCTGCCACTCTGTGGCCTTGGTGAGATCATTTCCCCTGTTTGGGTCTCAGTTTCCCCATCTAGACAGTCTCCACCCACCTCCTGTTCAGCATGGCTGCTGTGTGACTACAGGAGCCCTGGCTTTCCCAGCCCACTCCCCATTCCCAATTGGCTGTGGCATCTCTGTGACTCAGGGGGGCTGGCACCATCACAGCCAGGGGGCGGGGAGTGGAGGGCGGGGAGCCGGGTTTTCCACCCCACTGCCACTGGAGCTCGGCGCCCGCTCGGGCTATTGTCCTCATGGGAGGTCTTAGTTGGTAAGGCCGCCAGCCCGACTGCTCAGGCGCCAGGGCTGTTTCATTATTTCATCAAAGTTCATTATGCTGGGGAGGAGACCAGTAATAAAACATGATTACAAGTGTCTCCAATGAGCACTTAAAGACATAATTCGGGGTGTACATTCTGCTGCGTCCCTGTTTGTGGTCACATAACGCACGGAGATTTGCACCTCTGATATACGCCAGTCTTCGAGTTAATTGAAGTGAAAAAAAAAAAAAGAAGAAAAACGCTCCAAGAACTTGATTCAATTTGTGTCGGGGACTGAGTTTGTTGTTTTATATGGAGGCCTGATTTGCCATTTTTGAAAACATAGTTAATTATGTGTGTAAAGGGTAGGTACAGTGACACGGGAGACACCAAGGGACTGAACGGCAGCCAATCCAGGCATATCAGATGTCAACGGCAGAGCATTTGGAGAGAAGCGGCTTTTCTTTCTTCCTTTCCCTTCCCTGTGCCCCCAGCCCGCCCCCAGACACAACCTCTCAGCTTTGTGAAGTGGCAGCTGGTGGGGAATGCTGGGAAGGTAAGACATGACTAGCAAGGGTTTTCTGCCCTGTCCTGGGTCATCTGGAGAGGCTGCCGGGGTGCAGGTGGCACTATTGTTCTCTGGGGATAAGGTCTTGATTGACAATGAGCAGTGGGTTTTTGCCCCACTGCTCAGCAGGTGGGTTGGAGACTGAGAAGGCGGGACCAGGAGGAGAAGTGCTCTTGTGGGTGGATGTCAGTAAAATTCCCCCAGGCAGTGGCCATGTGGGCCCAGACAGGGCCCAGCTCTCTCTGCATCTCAGTTCTGTTCTGAGGCCATGCCCAGTCCCTTCCCCTGGACAGCACAGGGCAGGCCTAGTTGAGGGGTGTCAGGCCTGAGTGCCCACCCTGGCTTTCTCTCTGGCTCATTGGGTGCCCTGAAGTCAGGGCCCCCTTCTCCTCTGTGGGCTATGTACATAGAATGCCCACATTTGCTACCTGTCTAGACAGTGGGAAAGTTGAACTAGTGACTAGTTCAACTAGTGAATCTGAGGGTTACTCAGATTTAACTAATTTTAAGACTTGTTAAAAGCTGATTTCCCTAGGCCTGCCCCAGGGATGTCAGAGGGACTCTCCCTGGGGGAGGACAATGAATTAGTATGTGATGAATCTTCCAGGTGGTTCATGACATTTCTTACTTAATCTTTTATAATAGTTACGGAAGACATTTATATCATTGATCATTGACGAGACAGGTAATAGTGATTAGTTTCTGTGCACTCTGTCCCCTAGGCACCAGGTTCCTTCTTCCCATGGTAAAGTTAATGGATTAAAATTGGGACTTGAGATCCTTTAAAGTCAAATGGGGTTCTGACAATAAGCACGTCAACAACCCCATGTATCTATGTGTGTAGTCTTTCAAGGAAATCTGTGATATTTAAGTATTCATGTACTATATATATTTTTTTTTCTTTTTTTAATCCTCTCCTTTTTTTCTGCAGTTTTTTTTTTTTTTTTGACCAGGGCTGGATTTGAACCCACCACCTCTGGCATATGGGGCCAACACCCGACTCCTTTGAGCCACAGGCACTGCCCTATCCTCTCCGTTTTTTACATGAATGATAGCATACTGTACACTCTGTTATGCACCTATTTTTTTTTCAACATATTTTGGAAGTCTTTTCATAGATCACTTAACAAAGGCAATGACTTGCTAGAGTCAAGAGAGATATTTCTTCTCAAGTCCAAGTTCAGGGACCTGTGTTACTTCCTTTGAGGATTCTCCATACTTCCTTCCAAAACTGTTATATTAGTTTGCAGTCGCACCAACAGTGTAAAAGTGTTCCCTTCTCTCCACATCCACTTTAGCATCTGCAGCTTTGAGACTTAGTGATGTGGGCTATTCTCCCTGGGGTTAGGTGATATCTCAGGGTAGTTTTGATTTGCGTTTCTCTGATGATTAGGGACGATGAGCACTTTTTCACCTTTGTGAGCCATCCGTCTGTCTTCTTTAGAGAAGGTTCTATTCATGTCTCTTGGCAGGTGATGTATGGGATTGTGGGGTCTTTTTGTTGATTAATTTAAGTTCTTTGTAGGTACGGTTATCAAGCTTTTGTCTGATTCATAATATGCAAATATATTTTCCCATTCTGAAAGTTGTCTGTTTGCTTTGGTTGTTGTTTCCTTTGCTGTACAGAAGCTTTTCAGTTTAATTAAGTCCCATTTGTTTATTTTTGTTGTTGCAATTGCCACGGAAGTCTTCATAAAATCTTGCCCCAGGCTGATATCTTCTAGTATTTTCCCCACACTTTCTTCAAGGATTTTTATTGTTTCATGATCTTGTGTTAGTTCCTTAAAGTTGGCTATGGTGGAAGTATTTAAAACAGAGATAAATACTAAAATCAAGGTATATCCCCACCTCTCCCTGCCCCCCCCCCCAGCAGCTCAAAAACTTGTTAAACATTTACTAATATACCACTGGATAAATTGTTCTTATTTTATTTTATTTTACTTCATTTTATTCTACTCTATTTTATATTATTGCATTTCATTGTGGTCAGAATACTCAATAAAAGATCTACCTTCTTCATCTTTTTCAAAAAATGGCTGTGTAGTAATCTACTTGGTATTGTATAGATGAATAATAGTTTATTTAATCAGCCCCCTATTGACGGACACTTAAGTTGTTTCTGATCTTCTGCCAATGCAAACAATGTTGAAAGCAGCAATTTCTTATATGCATCCTTCATACATGTACCTGATTAAGAAATAGTCCTAGCAGTGTCTTGTCTTGGTCAAAAGCCTGTACCTGGGAGGTTCAGTTGGCGTTACTGAACTGATACTACCTCTGAGAGGCGGCATCCCAGCTCTGCCTAGAGTATATGAGAAGTGCTGCTTCCCCCACACCCTCCAAATTACTAACTTTTAAATATCTTCATCAGGACAATGTGCATTTCATCATGATAAGTGAGGCTGAACATTTTTTGACATATTTAAGAGTCATTTGTAGTTCTTTTTCTGTGATCCAGTGATCCTTCTGCTAAAGAAAGTTTGGAAAAAACACCCTAACTTACTCGTCTGTGTGTGTGTATGTGTGTGTGTGTATGTGAATTCCCCATAACTAGGGACCCTGGGAGCCGTACAGAGTCAACCAAGGCACCACATTGAGCAATGGTAGGAAAGGATTAAAATTGGGACTTGAGATCCTTTCAAATCAAACGGGGTGCTAACAATAAGCACGTCAACAACCCCAAGTATCTGTAATTAAAAATTGTGTCAAGTATTACCAAACAAACCAGGGGCAGCCCACTGATGGCCTGAAGGCTAGACGTGGCCTGTAGACATTGTTGGCTAACACAGTGCTTTCTTTTTCAGATTTTACTTTAAAATTGTTGCCGCATTTGAAAACAAGGAGATTTGACATAAAACAATTTATTTCTGGTTTCTTTTAGGAGAAAATGAAACTCAGTCAGAAAATAAATTCCATGGGACTGAGTATTCTGGCAGCAGTGACCACTTGGACGTGGGTAGCAGCTGCTCCCTGTGGACACGCACACAAGCTCCAGTTCTCTGCAGTCCTTACTGCTCCTCAGTGCCCACCACAGGTCCTCTGTCACGTGGCATCACACTTGGGTTATCTTTTTCTTATAACAAAGAGGGAAGCAAAATATTTCTTATATCTACTTCTTTATCAAAATAGGAGGGTGAAGCCTGGACACAGAGGGCTGTATTTTTAAAGACACATCTCAGGAGGCACCTTTTAAAGCAAAGAACATTCCTACTGTTTAACATGTAGAAATGAATGAATGAAACAAGCATCCATGTAGACCACCACTGAAGAGAATGTGAAATCAACTGTGATAAGAACCCATCACAGGTTCCTTTGTTAATATTGTCTGCCTGATCTTGGAAGTATTTGATCTGGGGGAGTTTTCATACCCTGGTCTCAAAAACCAAAAGGGTCATTTCACCTTCTATAGGTGACTCTAAAAGTTCTTCATAGCAGCTGTTTAGAAATGACCAGCTGAGTGGAAGTGGGGGCTGAGGAATTATCTAGTGCTAGCTTGTGCACACCAATTTTAATTAGATTTTCTTGTTATCAAGGATAGTTTGGAAGAGATGTTGAAGATGGGGGGAAGGGGATAACGTAAATCCCCTGAGACCCTTCATACTGTGACTTCGTTTCCATCTCCTATACCTATGAACCTGTCTTTAGCCCAGGTCTTGCACAGGAAGATATCTGTGAACTTGAGTTTTCTTACAGCTGTCATCCTAATGATCTAGAGCTGTGTTTTTCAACCTCTTTTATCTCATGACACACATGACCCTACAGATAAACTTACATGGCACACTTCCATTATGTTGATTAAAAAAAAAAATGTAAAAAAAAGAATACACTTACTGTGCTTTGGTGCTTTGAATGTCTTTCAAAAGTAATTTAATTAATGCTCTTTAAAATTTTTTGTAGCATGGGCAGTGCCTGTGGCTCAGTGGGTAGGCAGTGGGTAGGGCACTGGTCCCATATCATGGGGGAGGGGTTTCAAAAATTAGCCGGGCGTTGTGGTGGGTGCTTGTAGTCCCAGCTACTCAGGAGGCTGAGGCAAGAGAATCGCCTAAGCCCAGGAGTGGGAGATTGCTGTGAGCAGTGTGATGCCACAGCACTCTACTGAGGACAATAAAATGAGACTCTGTCTCTGAAAAAAAAAAAAATTTGTAGCACACCTAAGATCCTCTCACAATACACTAGTGTGCCGTGGCACATCAGCTGAAAATTACTGGTCTAGTATGGTCCAGATGCTCCCTTGTGTCTCTGGCTTCTCTCTGAGCTCCTTGGTGACACGTGGGACTCCAGCTCATATCATCTCCCCAGTGGGGATGAGGACTAAATCCGTGCGGTGTCAACCCAGCACCTTAGACCCTCCTTCCACAACAGAAAGTGTTCTGTGGCTCAAAGGGCCTTCTCTAGGTGGGTTAGGTTAAGGCATGTGCACCATACAAATAAGTGGTACCACCAAAAATACTGGAATCAAGTCTGTAAGCGTGGTGAAGACAGCAGAGATTAGAAACATCTTTTGGGGGGATTGTAGAAATTCTTATATTCTCAGGTAGGGAGAGACTGTCCCAACAGCGTCCCTGGCTCACCCACTGCTGATGGCCATTCAGCTAGATGTCTGGGTGGGATGCAGGGCTACCTTCCCTCCTTACCCAGCTCTTCCCCACCAGCCCCCAGCCAAGTGCATCACACTCTCTGTGCCCTGTGCTCTCTCTCCAGAAAGCTGAGTGCCCAGTGTTGGGGCACTTAGAGAAGGACAAGACATCTTTGCTCACACTGGGCAGACATTGTGGCTCACTGTGACCCAGGGGGTTGAGGTGGCTTTAGCTCTTTACCCAGTATGTTTGCAGAAAGTCAATGACAAAAGCCACATTTATTAAGTGCTTGCTGCATCCCAGATACTGTGCTAAGCTCATATTCTCACAGTTAAGCTGCACTTCAGTCTGTTAATACAGGTTCTATTTTAGCAATGAAGAAAAGAAAGCTGCAAGAGGTAAGGTGCTTGCCTGAGGCCTCAGTGTCAGCAGCAAGCGGGCTCCAGGGCTGGGAGGCAGTCTGATCACCAGCTGTGTACTCACAGCCAGCTTCGCTTTGTGGCAAAAGTGGCACAGTGGGGTCTGCCTGCTAAATCATTCCCAAATGTATTGTATTGATCATTTAGTATAAATTCTTCCCTGACATTTAAAAATTTGAACTGCCGTTCACTGCACTCCACACCACTCCCTATTGTCTTGGTCCTGTTTTGCTAATTCACATTTTTATGACAAAATTTCAAACATGCAGAAAAGTTAAGAAATGTATAGTGCACATCTGAGACCTGGAATGTACTGACGTTTTACCCCTCTTGCTGTATCCCTTATCTGCCCATCACCGGCTCCCACGTAGCCATTCATCCATCTTCTTTTTGATACATTTCTAAGTGTCAATATCAGTAAGCTTCTTCCCTAAAAACTGCAGCATGCTGATTGTTGAATTCAATCAGTATTGAGTAAAAGTTTATAGTCCCTTTTTTTTGAGATGAGATTATATGTGGTGAAATGCACAAATCTCAAGTGTGACCACCATTTTGTGAGTGTTGCTGAACGCATAGGCCCATGAGCCCAGACCCTGGCAAGAGATAGAGCATTTGTCTCCCCAGGAATTTCCCTCAGGGCCATTCGCATCTTTCCTCCACCTCCTGCCGTACTTTTGAATATTAGCACCCTGTAGGCATTTTGAGAGAAAACAGCCTCACTGTTGAACGGAGGCAAAGGCAGCCAGGCCAACCTTTCCTGCCTCATGGGCCAATTCTTCCCAAGGGAGCCAGTCTTTGACCCTCTGAACCGTTCTTGCTCTGTCTCCTGACACCAACATCATCACATCACTGTGATAGCAAGCTCCGCCCTTGCTATGTCTTTTCCCTGCAAAGTCACCCCCACCCCACTAACACCTACCCCTTTTAAGAGTTCATTCCAACTTTATGAGGAAGATCCCTCCTGGCAATTGCAGCAACACTAAAAAGAAAGAACTAAGATTTGATCAAGCTAAAAAGCTTCTGCACAACGAAGGGTCCCACAAACAAAACAAGCAGACAGCCTTCAAAATAGGAGAAGATGCATGTTAGGAATCTGACAAAGGCCTGATAACTAGAATCTAGAGAGAACTCAAATTCATCAACAGGAAAAAAGCATAAGTGGGCAAGAGACTTGAACAGAAACTCCTCTGAAGATGACAGACGAATGGGCAACAAACACAGGAAAAAAAGTTCATCATCCCTAATCATCAGAGAAATGTAAATCAAAACCACCCTGAGATATCACCTAACCCCAGTGAGATTAGCCCACATCACAAAGTCCCCAAACTGCAGATGCTAGCATGGATGTGAAGAGAAGGGAACACTTCTACACTGCTGGTGGGATTGCAAACTAATACAACATTTATGGAAAAAAATAAGGAGATTTCTCAAAGAACTAAAAGTAGACCTTCCATTTGATCTTACAATTCCATTACTAGGTATCTACCCAGAAGAACAAAAACCATTTTACCACAAAGACATTTGCACCAGAATGTTTATTACAGCTCAATTCATAATTGCCAAGTTATGGAAGCAACCCAAATGTCCATCAACCCATGAATGCATCAGCCAATTGTGGTATATGTACACCATGGAATACTATTCAGCCATTAAAAAGATGGAAACTTTACATTTTTTATGTTTACCTAGATGGAGTTGGAACATATTCTTCTTAGTGAAGTAACTCAAGAATGAAAAAAAATCCAACGTACTCAATACTAATTGACACCAATATGTAAACAATTACATGCTCCTATGAACAATAAAACACAAACATAGTCTAGTACGGGGGTAGAAGGAGGTGGGAGAGGGGATGGGGGAAGGGAATTGTCAAGAGGAGGGAGGGCATTGGGTGGGATCTCACCTAATATGCACAACTCAAGGGTGTACAGCATGCCCCCTGGGTGAAGGGTTCTTTTATAACTAGAACTTTACCTCGGGAATAAGAACAATGTAATCTAAAAATGTGTACCTTCATATTAATTTGAAATAGAAAAATTAAATTAAAAAAAAAAAGAAACAGTTAATTTGAACGACATCCTGGCATGGGGAGCACCTGGTAAACCTGGCCTGCAGATGACACAAGACAGACATTTCTCACTAAATGAGTAACGGATGGTTGGATGGCACTCAGGGCTTGGTACATACTAGGTACTTGATAAATGAGACGTTATATCTGAATTTCTGCCAACTTAACTGTGGCAGATTTAGTATAGTAAAAAAGTGATTTTTGTTTTGCTTTCTTTGTTGTCAAATTTTTGATTCCTAGAAATACATACAAATCCTTGAACTCAAGTTAAAAGATTTGACTGTAAGGACTGACTATTCCATGCTCTCTGTGACCTTGGGAAAGCTACTTAACTTCTCTGTGCTCTCAGTTTCTTCTGCAAGTTGGGGCAAATAACACCTCAAGGAACAGTGGCAACCAATGTGAAGAGCAAGAAGCCTGATAAAGTCATTTTATCCCTCTCCCAACACGTAACAGTCGAGGTGGTATCAGTGTGTCATAGTGGCTACTTCGGTCCTTAGTTGTAGGACCCTAAAACTGGAATAAGATAATAGAGATTTGAAACCTGACTCAGCTCTCCCTCAACCCTCATGAGCTTTAACTTCCTCATCAGCAAATGAGGCATAATAATCCTTTCTTTATAGAGTTAACACAGAAGTGAGATAAGACAGTGCGTCTGAAAGCCCAGTGTGAACTGGAGTATGTGTGCGGCTATAAGGGGTGCCCTGCCTTAGTTTAGGCTATGATTTTTCTTATCTGGATTCTTGTAACAGCCTTTTCCTGTTCTCTTTCTCCCTCAACTTTTGTTCTTTTCCAACTCAATCTTCTCATTTCAGCCAAAAAGATCTGATCATGTCCCTCCTGCTTAAAGCTATTCTTCTGAAGCTTCTGTCTTCCCGGGACCCACCGCCTCCACCTGCAGGGATCTTCCTGTCCTCTCTACACCCAAGTGCCTGCTTTCTGTGCAGGAAAGGCTGGGCCCAGGGGCTTCTGTCTGCCTCCAGTGCTCTCTCTCCTTCCCTGAGGACAAGGACTGTGTCTTATATGCAATAGCTATGTCCCCCACTGTGGAGCTCTAGACCCAGCATGTAGTAAATATGCAGGAAACATTCATTCAGTTTAAGTTATTCTTGGAGCATTCACGCTACATAAGGCACAGGGCTAGGGTCGTTCAGATACATTATCTCAGTGCATGGATATTCCCACCATCATCACTTTCTTTTTATTCACAACATTACAACATATAAAAACACAGATCAATACATTATTTTTTGGCCCTGGGAATAAAGTCTTTTGCATTTCAGATCTACATGTCTATAATGCTTTCCTTGTAGCTGGGGGAAAATTCCATGACTTTGGGGGGGAGCTCTATTCCCTTTCTATGACTGTGAGCATAAATACATCTACTGTCTTTTATTTTCCCCTTTAGGAGAAGAGATGGCCGTGCCTCAGATCTCATGTATCTCTGTCGGTCCAGGGCTGTGTTCCTTCCAGACATCTCTCAGGGGCCTGTTACAGCTTAAGATTAGGGAAAAGCCTCAGAACCCTGGTGGATTCAGTGAGAGTGGCTCCCAATTTCACTGCTTATCTCCCTAGACAAGTAACTTATAAGACTAATATACCTCAAAGAGGAAAACACATACGAATTACGCTTATTATTTATGACTGTTAAAGTAGGTTAGTGACTTCCAAGACTTTCTCTCTATTGCTTCCAAGTTGCTCAGCCCACAGCACCCCACTCTGATGCATGACTGTCTAAGATACTTTGGGAGAGGGAAGTTTGAGATCTGTGAACTTAAACCAGCACTAGACTTGCGTGGGAATTCTAGCAGCACCATGTACCGCCTATGCAATCTTGAGTGAATATGTCTCTGTGCTTCAATTTCTTTATCTGCAGAACAGGGTAAATCTTGGCGTTTGAGTGTGCTATAAAGCTTTATTATTTTTTGAGACAAAGTCTCATTTCATCACCCTCGGTAGAGTGTCATGGCGTCATAGCTCACAGCAACCTCAAACTCTTAGGCTCAAATGATTCTCTTGTCTCAACCTCCCAAGTAGCTGGGACTATAAGGTGCCCACCACAGTGCTCCTCCATTTTTTAGAGATGATGTCTTGCTCTTGCTCAAGCTGGTCTTGAGAACTCCTGAGCTTGGGCAATCCACCTGCCTCAGCCTTCCAGAGTGCTGGGATTATAGGCATGAGCCACCACGCCTGACCTTGTGCTGTTGAGTTGATGGGTCACAGGTGACAGGTATGTAACATCGTGCCAGGGGCAGGTGGCAGGCACCAGGTATTGGGGAGTGGGTGCTTAGGTGTCTCAGTGCATCTGGCGACTTCTGGCAAGGACAGGGAAAGAGTTCCACCCAAGGGCCAACTCTGATGGGGCGATGTGTCTGCTGGGAACATTTGTAATCTGTCAAGTTTTCTGGGACTTGAAGTCCATCCCATTCCTGACTTTCCAAAATGACACCCTATGAAGACTTAGCAATTCTGTTCATCCTCCCTGTCCACCTTGACAGAGAGATTACAGCCCTCCTTCCTCATGAGTGGTACCTTTACTGGTGTCTTTAGAGAAAGCATTTCTTTCTCATCTGAATTCTCTTTAGAGTATGGGAGAGGTGAAGCCACCTCTTGAAAGAATGAATGCTCCTTGGTTAAAATCAGAGGAACAAAGCAGGGAAAGTGGTGAGTCAGAGATACTGGATGCCAGGATGGCCTGAGCCGCCCCCACTAGGGTGAGCATGAAGCTGATGGAGAGCCCAGATAGAAGCATTCGTGGTTGAGGCCTGCATCTGGGATGGAGGTGGCTGCCCATGAGTCTCATGGACACCACCTCCTTTGTCACAGGTATTCTGTGTCCCAGCCAGGCACAGGGGATTTAGGAGGGCCCATTGCTTGTTGCTCGGTGGACCCTCCTAGAGAAAAGGGAATGAGGAACACTTTGATGAAGGAGGGTAAGGAAATTGAATAAAACTAAACCTCTATCATAATTTTCTTTCCACCTTGAGTTGAACAAACACTTGGGTGCTATATCACTATTTTCCTCTGCGATTATAAACCACACATTCAGAGGGATAGAATCATCAAGACGTTTCTGATTCTTTTACAGTTGGGTCAGCAAAATGGGTGGGCATTGGTTGGGAGGAGACCTCCCAGGAAGTTACATAAGCTTCCTCCTGGAACTTTGAGGCCTTGTTCTGGCCAAGTTTAACAAAATCAGCTGGGGCTGAACTTCGATTCTCAAGACAGAGTGGGAATGGGGGCTTGGGGATTCCCTTCTCCATTCATCATCATGTCTGGTTTTAATTACATAAATCCTGTGCTTGTTCCTACCTCCCTACACTCTGGAAACAGAAATCCTAATTCATAGTAACGGAAGGGGGACAACAATCTATATTCCAACATGCCTTATCTCAGTAATTTCAGAAGAGACGTGAAAAAAAAAAAAGGATGAATTCAGAACAACTATTTGTCTAATAAACAGGCCCCACCAGCAGCCCCTTCATTTCCTGCAAACAAATCTTGGTTGCAGCTAATCCATGCTGGCTCCACTCATAACGCATTATCATTTTTATCGGCCTCATAAATCGCCTTTCCAGATTACACAAAAATATACATTGCCCCACTGTAATTATTCCAGACCCCCCTTCTCTCTTTTCATTTTGATCCCAGGTAAACCCAGTCATTACCCACATCAGTGTGGCTTCCCAAAAATGTCAAGATTAAAACGGACTGTGGAGACTTACGCAAGACTGAGTCAGCCGAGCAATTTGAACCAATAAATATCAAAGTCGTGTCTAAGCAGAGAACAATTCATTTGATACCACATCTGTCAACAGGCCTGTGGAGGATTTTCCTTCCTGGAGCTCCACCCTGGCGGCCCTGCTCAATTTTCTTCCTGGTGCTACAGAGAAGCTGGATTTGGGCTTCCTGGAGGACGGCGCCCGGCACCCAGGACAGTACTCCATGCCCAGATCCTGGGGCCTGAGCGGCCGAGCTGCCCACCCTCCACCCGCTATCAAAACGACCTGCTCAAATGCCTCGGCTGGGCAAGCGCACTCTGCAATTAGCAATTCTTTTTTATTGGTTGATGTGGGCTTGTGGCCAAGAGGAGTTGGGATTGAATCAATATTCCCTTTATTATGTCATCGTAAGCAAATGAATTATGAAAACAAAAGCTCAATATGAAGCTGCCAATGCTAATTACTGGGTAGGAAGCACAGGCACAATAAACAAAGGGTGCTCTGTCCAGGCGGGAGTTGTGCGAGCTGGCCCACTGTTGGCTTTGGGGGCTGCCGGGCCCACCGTTCTCTCCTCCCTCAAGGCCTGGGCTCCCACAGGGAAGTTAAGTTAGAAAGGATCTATCCTTGTACCCATGGGCCCAGCAATTTGGGGTGCCAGTGTTCAAACCAAAATAACCTAATTTAAAGCAAGAGCATTTATTGGGTACCTACTATGTACCAGGCACTGTACTTTTCACAAATTACCACCACTTTTATTTACTGCTATCTCCAGAGTCTGGTGGTGAAGAGGGTATGCCTTTAAAATTAGACATACATAGCTCAGATCTCAGTCCAGATGATATTTATGTGGAAACTTGGCCTCTCAGCCTGTTTCCTCCCCTGCAAAGTGAAAATAATAATATTCTTGTTACAGAGTGCCAGGAGGGTTGACTGAGAAAATGGGTGCCCAGGCCTGCCATGGTGGCTCACACCTGTAATCCTAGCACTGTGGGAGGCTGAGGTAGGTGGATTGCCTGAGTTCAGGAGTTGGAGACCAGCCTGAGCAACAGTGAGACCCCATGTCTAAAAATAGCTAGGCGTTAGGTGTTATGGACACCTATAGTCCCAGCTACTCAGGAGGCTGAGGCAAGAGAATTACTTGAGTCCAAAAGTTTGAGGTTGCTGTGAGCTATGGCGCTATGGCATTTTTTTTTTTTTTTGAGACAGAATCTCACTATGTTGCCCTTATGACACCATAGCTGTGGCGTCACAGCTCACAGCAACCTCAAACTCTTGGGCTTAAGTGATTCTCATGCCTCAGCCTCCCAAGTAGCTGGGACTACAGGTGCCTGCCACAACACCCAGGTATTTTTTGGTTGTAGTTGTCATTGTTGTTTGGCAGGCCTGGGCTCAATTTGAACCTGCTGGCTCCGGTATATGTGGCTGGTGCCCTAGCCACTGAACTATAGGTGCTGAGCCAATGCTATGGCATTCTATCCTGGGGGACAAAGTGTGACTGTCTCACCAAAAATAAAAGAAAGAAAGAAAGAGAAGGGAAGGGAAGGGAAGGGAAGCGAAGGGAAGGGAAGGGAAGGGAAGGGAAGGGAAGGGAAGGGAAGGGAAGGGAAAAAGAAAAGAAAAGAAGTGTCCAATGAGTGCTGGCTCTGCTCCTTCTCCGAGTCCTCTTCCTCCTCTTCTTGCTTTTCTCTCTCCTCTCCCTCTTTCCTCCTCCTCCTTTCATCATCATCCAGTGGGCATCCCTGGTACCCAGAGCAGGCCTCACTTACCTACTGACTGTGTGAATGAAGGAATGGAGGGAAGAAGGAAGGCGCTCAGGCCAGGAGATGTGGAGGTGACATGACCTACTTCACAGCAGGGTCTTGGGCCCCAGAGCCGACAGCCGGACGGCAGACAGACACATGTTCTGTCTGTCTCCTGTCAGGTCCAAGGCCACTGTGACGGACAGCGGAGGGAAGGACATGCACGTAGTCATGGCAAGAACTCACTTCAGTCCCCTCCTGCTTGTCACAGAGAACCAGACTCATCCTTGCGTCAGAAAGTCCTCAGCCTCCCCTCCTCCTTCAGTGCAGGATGAGGCAGCTCTGCAAGCCCAGCCGTTCCCCACCCCCCATCACAGGTGGGCTGGGCAGGAATGAGGTGGCTGGGAGGGTGAAGTGAGTGGCACTGAACTGCCACCAGCCCCCACAGCCAAAACTCTTTCTCCGTCTCCCTGGGAGCCTGTAGTGTTCATTCCCACACCTGGCGCTGTGCTGGGTCCACTGAGTGGCAAGTCCGTCTTAGCTAAATGAAAAAGAATAGTCATAATAACCAACGTTTATGCCGTGACTAAAAGCTTCCAGATAATTTCCTTTCCACTTAGTCACAGGAGGCCTCCGTGGTAGGGATTACCATCTCATTTTCTAAAGAAAAACTCAGGCTCTGAGAAGCAAAGTCAGGAACCCGGTTTAACACAGCTACACAGTGCCTCTCTCCGGGGTCTAGAGCTTTCCCCATCACCCTAGGCCTTCTGGAAGAAAGAGGGAAGCCAGCCATCCACCTCCCAACTGTGGGAGGACTCCAGACACCTGCAGGATGCCTGGCCCCTTGCCTGTTTAGGGAGATGAGTGCTCCCCAAGCTGATTTGGGGGGCATTCATCCCCACCAGCAGATTAATCAAGGTCTCAGTTGTCAGTTCATTAGAAACAAATGGCTTCGACTTCCTGTTCACTTGCTGGCATGCGTGGCTCCCAGCTGTGGGATCAGGTAAGTCTCTTTGAATCCCAGGTTGGAAGGAAATATTCCCACGATACCAGGATTCTGGAGGTGGTGGCATCACAGCATGAGAGAATCAGGCTTCCATGGTGCATGGAGGGAAGAGACGTGAGAAGGTTTGTTTCCTATATTTCTACTAAAGAAATAGTCCCTAGGTTCATGAGTCTGTGACCAGCATAGCTGGTGCTCAGAAGGGTCCTATAACTGGGTTTTAATGAACCATCCTAATTGTCTTGAGATTCTTTTTCTTTTGAGATAGAGTGTTATTTTGTCACCCTTGGTAGAGTGCTATGGTGTCATAGATCACAGCAACCTCAAACTCCTGGGCTCAAGTAATCCTCTTGCCTCAGGCTCTCAAGTAACTGGGACTACAGGTGCCTGTCACAATGCCCAGCTGGTTTTTTAGAGATAGGGTCTTGCCCTTGCTTTTGCTCAGCCTGGTCTTGAACTCCTGATCTCAAGCAATCCACTCTTTCCCAGAGCGCTAGGATTCCAGGTGTAAGCCACCACACCCAGCTTGTCTTGAAATTCTTGATAGCTTTATCTTTGACTTTGTGTTTTGTAAATGAAGAAGGTATGATCAGACAGGAGCACCCCAGTAGTCGCCAATATGGGCTTTGGAATCAACCTATGCTTCTATTTGCTGTGTGACTTTGGACACGTTCTTTGCTTCTCTGCTAATTTGTTTTCTTATCTGTAAAATAATATTAGAGTTGTCAGGAAGATTCAATGAGAACATGCAAGTAAGTGCTCTTGGCACTGTGCCTGACAAGGGCTAGGTAGGTGTTAGTTATTGTTTCATCATTGTCATTTTCCTCATCATCTGTGTCATTGTCATCTGAGTTCTGCTTCTGCCAGATGTGTGACCTCAGACACATTTTCACCCCATACAGACACCTGGCACCATGCCTATTAATTTTCAGTATCCCATAAGTGATATATAAGTAGTATCCTGGTACAATGCACATAGATTAATAGTATCCTCATATATGGTCAATTGATTTCTTTAAATTTAAAATTAATCTGAGAATACAATGTTCTCACTTCCACAGGAAAGTTCAAATTGTAGAAGAGCCCTTCCCCCTCGGGACATGCTGAACAGCCTCACATTGTGCACATTAGATGAGATCCCACCGATTGCCCTCCCCCTCCTGACAGTCGCCCTTCCCTCTCCCTCCTTCACTTCTCCTCTCCCTTGCTAGACTATATTTGTGTTTTATCTTTTGTGTGGGAGTTTAATTGTTTTTATATTGGTTTCATATTAGTATTCAGTACATTGGATTTTTTTTCCCCATTCTTGAGATACTTTAATAAGAAGAATGTGTTTCAACTCTATCCAGGTAAACATAAAAGATGTAAAGTCTCCATTTTTTTCTTATGGCGGAGTAGTAGTCCACCATAAGAAAGTAGTATACATATGCTACATATGCTACAGTAGTATACAATAGTATACATATGCTACAATTTGTTCATCCATTCATTGGTGGATGGGTACCTGGGTTGCTTCCACAACTTGGCAATTATGAATTAAACTGCAATAAATATTCTGGTGCAAATGCCTTTATGGTAAAATGGTTTTTGTTCTTCTGGATAGATGCCTAGTAATGAAATTGTGGACCAAATGGAAGGTCAACTTTTAGTTCTTTGAGAATTCTCCATACTTCTTTCCGTAAAGGTTGTATTGGTTGCAATTCCAGCAGTGCAGAAGTGTTCCCTCTCTCCACAGTCATACCAGCGTCTGTAGTTTTGGGACTTTGTGTTGTGGGCTAATCTCACTGGAGTTAGGTGATATCTGAGTGGTTTTGATTTGTATTTTTCAGATGATTAGGGACGATGAGTGTTTTTTTTCCTGTGTTTGTTGGCCATTCCTCAATCATCTTCAGAGAAGTTTCTGTTCACGTCTCTTGCCCACTTATAAAGGGGATTTTTTTGCTTTTTACTTGTTGATGAATGTGAGTTCTCTGTAAATTCTAGTTATCATGACTTTGTCAGATTTTTATAACATGCAAAATTCTTCTGCCCTTCTGAAGGCTGTCCATTTGCTTTGGTTGTCTTAGCTGTGCAGAAGCTTTTAAACTTGATCAAATCTCATTTATTTATTTTTGGTGTTCCTGCAATTTTCAGGGTGATCTTTCTCATAAAATCTTTTCCCAGGCCAATATTTTCAAGCATTTCCCCCACATCCTCTTCTAGAATTTTTATTGTCAATTGATTTTCAACAAGAGTACCAAGACTGCACATTGGGAAAAGTTCAGTTTCTTCAACAAATGGTGTTTGGGAAACTGGATATCCACATTCAAAAGGATGATGGTGCATACCTCACGTCATAGATAAGATTCACTTCACAATGGATCAAAGATCTAAACTTAGGATCTAAAACTTAGAGGAGGAAATATAGGAGAAAATCTTCACAATATTGGATTTGACAATTATTTCTTGGATATGACACCAAAGGTACAGGCAGAAAAAGAAAAAGTAGATAAATGGACTTCAGCAGAATTAAAATCTTTTGTGAACCAGAAGACACTATCAAGAGAGGGAAAAGGCAACTTACAGAATGAGAGAAAATATTTGAAAATCATATCTTATAAAACATAAATGTCTACAATTCATGGAGAATTCCTATACTCAACAAAACAACCCAATTTGAAAGCGGGCAGAGACTCAAATTGGCATTTCTCAAAAGAAGATGTTGAGATGAGTAGTAAGCACATGAGACGGTCCCCAGCATCACTAATCACTATATCACTTCATCCCCATTGGGGTGGCAATAATACAATTTTTTTAAGTACCTAAAACAGACCAGGCACAGTGACTCCCTCCTGTAATCCTAGTACTCTGGGAGGCCAAGGCAGGTGGATGGCCTGGTTCAGCAGCTTGAGACCAACCTGAGCAAGAACAAGACCCCATCTCTACTAAAAATAGAAAAACTACTGGGCCTTGTGGCAGGTACCTATAGGCCCAGCTACTCAGGAGCTAAGGCAGGAGGATCTCTTGAGCTCAAGAATTTAAGGCTGCTATGAGCTATGAAGCCACAGCACTCTACCCAGTGTGGCAAAGTGAGATTCTGTCTCAAATAAAAAAGAAAAAAAAAGAAATGTGCTACCAACGAAAGAATAGAGGTTTTCACATTAGAATTTGGACCTCTTTTGGGGGAGGGGCAAAGGAGCCGAATGGATGATCTGACCTCTCTGGGCCACGTTCCAGGTACCGTAGTTTTCTGCATTTCTCTGGTTCCCCATAGTTCCCGTATTTCTATC
>NW_003852398.1:2708303-2740401 GCF_000181295.1 Otolemur garnettii
GCCAATACTCCTCTCCTTGCACTGATTTTTCAGACATCAATTATTCAAGCACCACGTTTATAATTTCTTCTGCATTGTACTATTCATAAAATTATGTACTTTATAGTTTTTAAAATAAATTCACTATTTTTACATAAAACTTTAGAATGCTACCATCCACAGAAAGCCATGATCATTTTACATTAACAGAGGGTAATTATACAAATTAAATACATTAAAACCAAATACAAATTGTTACTGAATTCTAGCTGGATGCTGTCATCTAACAGACTTCTGTTAAAAGGAGCCTGAGCAGATGCTAAGGGAGGTGTGAAAGTCAGGCCAGTACCGTGCTGAACCATTTCCTTGATCTAATCAGGAGAACAGGCAGAAAAAATGAAAAGCAGTTTCTGTTGGATGATTCCATGAACTTTAGTGTCGTGTGTGTGCATCACAGCACCCGTAAAACCTCTTTCGCAGCAATAGGATAACGCTGTTCTCACCTACTGCCAAGGCCAGCTCAGTGGAATGCATCAGATCGTACTCCTAACAATGAGAGGATTTATTATTATTATTACCATTGTCACTGCACAAAGCAGCTGGCTCCCCGGCTGCAATTTGTCAACCTTTCTGACGGGTCTAAAGTCCCCTCTGAATCAAGTCCACTAATTTGTCCAGCATTGTTAAGGCTCAGACCAGGACCAAAAAAAAAAAAAAGTAAACTATAACGACAACTAAAATCCACCTTTTGGTCCAACCTCTGTCTGAGAGGCAGAGCAGAGCTGTTTGCCTGGCATCTGGCGGTGGGTTGGGGAAGCCGCCACCTTGTATAAAGACACCTGTGGGCCAGACTGATCCACACCCGGTCCTTCTCCAGTCATTCTTTCTTCCTTCACTGTGAACTTTCTGTCCTACCCAGTAATTAGTACTGGCAGCCTCATATTGCCGCTTTTGTTTTCATAATTCATTTACTTTTGATGATATCATAAAAAGTGTATAAATTCCATCCCCCTCCCCTGAACGTCCTGGCCCCACGCCCACATCCACTAATACAAAGACACTAATTGCTCCTTGCTCTTGTGCCAGGCTCTTTGAAAACATCTTTGGCTAATGGATGGAATTAACCTTGTTTAACGTACAAATCAGCAGCCTAATTTGCCATGAATCCCGACTCCGTGGCTCCATGACTGTGGCTGAGAGGAAATGACTTCCCACTCTCCCCGGCCACACGGGAAAGGAAACAGTAGGTGCCGGCGGAAGATGAGCCTTCTTCTGGCTCCCCTGCCCTGTGATGGAATTGCTGCTTCTAGCGCTCAGCAGCTCTGCCCCCTTAGCATGGGGGGGCAGTGTTTATGGGCAAGGCTTTGGGTCAGACCTATCCAGGCTGGAGCCCTGGCTCTATTTATTACCAGATGAGTGACCTGCAGCAAGTGGTTTCTCTCTGTGCTTCCAACGTTGCAATCTGAGAAAACACACATGAAGTGCCTGGCAGAGAGTAGGTAGCAGGGGCTCATGCGTGTATTTGTTTATGGAACAGATACTGCTTCAGTGCCTGTTATGTGTCAGGTGCTGTGAGAGGTGTTGGGAACCATGCCAGAAAAAGGGCCTCTGCCCTCAGTAGAGGTCAAATCCAATAGCAGAGGTGGACATTAAACAGGCAGAGAGAGAATTAGACACCATGCTAACTGCTGGAATAAGAGCAAGGTCCTGTGCGATCTGACCCAGTCCAGTCACTCCCTGACTAAGAGTGGCAGACAGGAGCAGGTGAAGGTGGGGCAGAGCACTCCTGCCAGGCAGGATGGCAGGTGTGAATGTCTGGAACTGGAGAAGGCAGGAGGGCCCAAAGAGGGCCAGTGTGGTAACGGGTAAGTCAGAGGACCCAGCAGGAGCCACAGCTGAGAGGCAGGCAGGCCAGCTTGCCCTTGGCCTCACCTCCATGCAGTGAATACAGTGGGCATCACCAGACACAGGCGAGCCACACCATCTGACTGCTGCTTTGGGGTAAGAAATTCCCTCAATACAAAGGAAGCCTCCAAGCACAATCCATTCTGTGGATCAGAGCCCCCCAAACATCAAAGCTCCCAGACCAAATGAAGATGCTTGAACCATGTGGTTCACTTAATCCATTCAAAGTGTCTAGTGAGAAGCAGGAAGAAGGAGATGGGGCTGGGACAGGTTGCTGAGGTTGGAAGACCCACACTGCCCCAATCCCATGTCAGGCAACACTCCTGTGACTGTCCTCTCTTTACTGTGTCAGTTCTTCTTAAAGCTTCCCTGCTGACAAACCTCCTTCTTACGCAGCAGATGACCCTACACTTAATAATAAGCAACACGGGCCTGCTCTCTTCCTGTTCCTGGGGTTATACCTACTCCCTCATTCCCACCTGTTGCCTGGACAACTTTTGTGACAAGGATATGGAAGGGTCATTTCTCATTTTGTAGAATTGGAGCACCGTCCTATCACCGGGTTTCTTCTGGGAAAAAAAATCTCAAAAGAGTGTCCTAATGGTTAAAGTTCAGGTGGCCTTACTTTTTTTTTTTTACATGAAAAAAAATGAATTAAAAGTTGAGGTCCTACAGTGCCATTGGTTGAATAGATTTGATGTTTGTAGCTAGTCCAGGGATAAGGTGCAGCATGTGAGCTTGGGAGTCAGACAGACCTAAGTTCACATGCTACAAGGGCTGATAGGTGACCTGCATGAGCCTCTGCCCCATGTGGATGGCACATGTGCTTCTTCTTGTCTGATGGCTCCTTTTGGAGGACTCCCTGGCCCTGCTTCTGCCTCGACAGATGCTACTATCCAGAGTTTTAATATTAATAGAAATAGCTTGGTTCAGATATGGGCCAGGTATGGTGGCTCATGACTGTAATCCTAGCACTCTGGCAGGCCAAGACGGGTGAATTGCCTGAGTTCATGGGTTGGAGACCAGTCTGACCCACAGTGAGACCCCATCTCTAAAAATAGTTGGGCATGGTGTCGGGTGCCTATATTCCCAGGTACTTGGGAGGCTGAGGCAAGAGAATCACTTGAGTCCAAGAGTTTGAGGTTGCTGTGAACTATGATGCCACAGCACGCTACCAAGGGCAGCAAGTAAGACTCTGTCTCCAAAAATAAAAAATAAAAAAATAATAATAAGATGTGGGTACCACCGGCTACTGAAAGGTGCATATTGCTGCTAGAATTGGTCTTAATTGATCCAGCAACATTGGGTCAAAACTTAAAATCCTGGGCAGAGACATCTGATTAACCAAACCTGGCCTCTAAGAACTGACCTCAAGGACCTTAAAAGTAAACGTAGGAAGAGAAAATACACACCATTCATGCCCCTGGTAGGAGATTGTGGACCCTCAAAGCAAAAGGAATCTAGTTCCTTCAAGACCATATAGAGGACAGTCAGTCACCCTGCCCACCTGAACACTGGGATAGTGACATACACAGGGATTTCTCTCCAGTGATGAGCCATTATCTGTGAGGGTCTATTTGTTACAGCAGCCCAACCTACCCTAACTCTTCCAGGAGCCAGACCACTGAGGACTGGAAATTAGGATTAGGAGCCTACATGCAATGCCAGATCCAGGGGAGTGTTTTAAGATGAGGAGTCTAAAGTACAGGCCTGAAATGTGAACAGAAAGACCCGGGGGGTGGGGGGCTTTATCTCTGGAAAAAAGGCCAGGTACTAAGTCTGGGCCCTAAAATCTAGGTAACAGCAGAAGTTAGGCTGACCCATTATTTTAGGATTTCTCATGATTTGCCTTTTCAAGTGAAACTTAACTTTTTAGTGGATATTAAAGTTGCTCAACTAAAGAACTTACTGAGAACAGGAATATGTAAAGTCTAGCGTGGTAGACCGGAGAGTGCCCCCCTCAAAGATATCAAGTCCTAAACCTTAAAACCTAGACCTATTGTGATATAAGAAAAAGAGGATGTTTGCAGATATGATTATGTAAGGAATTGACATGGAGGGATGATTCTGGGTTATCCAGGTGGGCCCTAAATGCAATCTCAAGTGTCTTTCTAAGAGAGAGGGATGGATATTGTAAATAAAAATCTATCTAATTTTCCCAACAGTTTTCTTTGCCTCCATTTGCAGGCAAGGAAATTGTATCACATAGAGTTGAAGTGACATTTCCCAAGGCACAAATCTGTAAAGTAATGGATCTGGTATTTAAGGTCAGGTCTTCTTGACTCCAAATGCCATTCCCCTATGATGCAGGACCAGCCAATTTGATTTTCCAAGCCTCAGTTTTCTTCTCTGTAAAATGGGGCTAGTGATCTCCACCTCAGGCAATCTATGGGAGGTTTCAGCAAGATCACTAACAAAGGCAGGGACCCCAGGAGACTGTGGTAGGCACAGAACTCCGTGGGCAAACATTAGCAGCCCAGGCCCCTTTCTAGCTGTGCAACAGGAGAGAGCCAAGGGAGACCAGGCCACAGCCTGGCTATCCCAGAGCCCTGACAGGAGAGTTGTTGGAAACTCAGTCCACTCCCTGACCTACCTCAACCCCACAACTTGGCTTTTTTCTTCTGGAGGGACCACACCTGGAGCCAGGGAGCAGTGGGATCACTGTGACCTAGGACAGAATGCCCTAGCAGGCCTACATGAGCCAAGACAAGGAATTAGAATTACAAAACCAATAGTCTTTTAACCAGGATGTAATCAAAGACCAGCCAGAGAAAGGCCTCAAATGGTCTAGAAGGAAACAGCATTCTGACTTGTTGGCCCTGGAGCCTCTGGGCAGCTCTCTTCCCATTTTGAGGAGGCAGATTTATTCAGTGGAAACAGCAGACCTGAATTCAAAGCCCAGCCTTTCTGTGCACTGGCTGTGTTCTCTAGGATAAGCTACTTTACCTCCCTCTGCTTCAGTTTCCTTATCTGTAAAACATAGAGGTGGATCCGTACAGGACAACATGCCGTGCACATCAGATGGTGCAGATAACGGATAGATGTTCAGCGAGTGTCAATTCCCTTCATCCTATGAACTTCCCCAAGTCCATGTCTGAGCCTGTCTGCAGAGCACCCTGCCTCCCAGAAATACTCCAGCTAGATACAGTGGTCAGTCTAGTTGTGTGTAGATCGTTGGAAAGGGTTTTAAGGTCCTGGGCAGGCAGGTGCTGCCCCAGGAGGAGACCGTTGTGGAGATAGCTGGGCTGCCTCAGCAAGTCTAGTCTCTACAGCAGTAGTTCTCAACCTTCCTAATGCCACGGCCCTTTAATACAGTTCCTGTGGGTTATAACCCACAGATTGAGAATCGCTGCTCTAGAGGCTGACTCACAGCTCTCTCTCAGGCAGGCCCCGGTAAATTTGGTCTCAAGCAGAGAAAACACAAATCTTCTATGGAGAAAGAGTGCAGTCGCCTTTCTATTTTGGTATCAACAAGTTACAAACAGCAGGCTCTCTGCACAACAGAAAAACTACACTTGCATTGCTTCCTTATCATCATTCATCTCTCAGCAAATAATTACTTTCCCTCAGGCACCTCTGCTCAAATTTTCTAATTGTACCATTGTTGAGTATTATGTGAACCGAACAATAAATCAGATCTGAAGCAGGATGTTGGGTCAAAAATGGGCTGGGGCGTCAACTGTGGGAAGCAAACTGGCATTAGTGATGGTGGTGGGATTGGGGCTTCCTTCCTCTCTCTTCCTAAGCTATGCCTTGAGTCAGGTTCCTTTCTCCCCAGACGGAAACCCGGACCTAGACAGACTCAAATCACCCTATCTTTAAAGTGGACTGAATGACTGCTGTTATCATTTCCCTTCAAGGGGCTCTGAGAAGGTATAATTAATGAATTACTGTCAAGTACTTGAACATATGTGAATAGGGAGTAATTTCTCATCAACTTTTTTCTTAATGGCATTTGTCTTCCTTCCCTGAGGGACTTTTTGCTACTGTCAAAAGCCAAGTTCTCCAGCATGGAAAGAAAGAGAGCAGAGGTTTTTGTTCTTTGTTTGTTTGTTTCATTTTGTTTTGTTTTGTTTGACCCAATAGTTGTTCAAGAGTGTGCCACTTAGTTTACATTTGTTTATTAAATTTTCCCAGTTTCTTACTGGTATGGAGTTCTAGTTTCATTTTGTTGTGGTCAGAAAAAGTACTTAGCGTATTTTCAATCTCCTAAATTTGGTAATGATTATCTTGTGCCAGGACATGGGATCTATCCTGGAGCGGGTTTTATAGGCACTTGAGAAGAATGTGTATTCTCTGCTGTTGAGGAGTAAGCTCTGTATGTGTCTGTTAGCTCCAGTTCACCTACAGCGTTGTTCAAGCCAGTTGTTTCTTTATTTTATGTCTAGATGTTCTAACCATCGTTGAAAGTGGGGTATTAAAATTTCCCACTATTATTATATTGCTGTCAACTTTTTCCATTAAACCTGTCGATATTTGCTTTCTATATTTTAGTGTTTTGATGTTGGGTGCATATATATTTGTAACTGTTAATTCACAGGCCTTTTCCTTGGGGTTAGTTTCTGGAAATGTTTTGTATTCCTCTGATGGTTTCATGTTTCTCTGATTTTTCGTGTTTCTTGTAATCTTACACTGGTGTCTGCTCATTTAAAGAGTAGTCCCTCATCCAGACTTTACAGACTGACTTTGCTACAGAAAGATCTTAACCTGCAGGTGAGTGCAAGGGCATCAACTGAATGGGGCATATGTGAGCACTAGCTTCAGGAGGATGTCAGAGTATTAGGTTTGGGGGTGCATGGCATTGGGTCCAGTGAAGGTTCTGAGTCCAGTGGCTACACAGCTGACACAAACCTAGTAGGTGCAGGGCACATGGGTCCCATGAGTGTGCAAGAGAATTTGGTGGAGGCACAGAGTACTGGGATTGATGTGTACACAGCGGTGCTATCTGGGAGGAGGTTATAGCTGCACCAACTCTGGTAGATACTGGGCAGTTGTTACTGGGTGGGGTAGCACGGCACTCTGGCTCAGAGATACTCAGTAACATGAGCTCTAGGCAACTTGGACCCATGTTGGTGAATCTTTGGTGATAAATGCTGTGGTGGCCCATGAAAACAGTGCAGGCTGCTGGGGTTCTCAGTGGCCAGAGCTGATGGGATCTCCCTACTTTCCATTTCACCCAGGGAGGACCCGGTGGCTGAAAAAATTCCTTTTGGCATTGAGGTGTTTTTGCCTGGAGGATGGGGTGATACCAGTAAAATGAAATTGTTTTCACTACCCCTTTATGTACGATAATCACCAATATTTTGTTTTGTTTTGTTTATCTTTGCTGGCTTACTGCCTGGCTGGCCTTTAGAGCTCTCCCAGAATTACCTTCATTTGTGGATAGTCGTTATATCATGATTTTGTGGGCCGTAAGCACTGTAACCCTCTAGTTCATTCTGCTGCTATCCCTGCACCTCACGTTCCCATTCCGTTTAATGTGCTTCATGTTATTGAGGGAGAAGGTCTGAGTGGTTCTGGAAGGAGAAAGCCAGTTCTGGGCCTCGATTACAGGAAACTCTCATTGTCATGCCCTCTAGTATATTTACTTCCATGCCAGACACCTTGACCACTGATGAGAGAGATCAAGAGAGGCTTTCCGGACACATGCCGTCAACCATGGACCCTGGCATTGTGACCATCAAGAGCCAGGATGAATCTTATCCAGACTCTTCAGAGTTGGAGTTAGTACCCCTCTTCGTTTGACATCTCATAGAAAGAGAACCTGAGCTCTCTTTAGGTCCTGGCCATGCTCCAGCCAGGTCTAGGTTTCCTGGGTCTGTGGCTGGGCACAGATGGGGACTCATCGGTCAGCCTGGGTCCTGCTCCTTCAGTGACACTGCAGGTGTCCATTGTCCCCACACTGCATGGAACATGTCAGTGCTGGGACATAGAGCTCATTCTCTACTCTTCACAGCACTCACATTTTAGCGGGGAGGACAGGAGCTCACTCTGATCTGTCACAGAACAACAGGTAGTGACAGAGCCATGAAAGGTACAGAGGGCATGCAGGGGGAGAGCAACCAGCTTTGCAAGCCATGTGGCTTTTTTTTTTTTTAACTATTTTTTTTCCAACTCCAGTATGTACACTGGGCCTAAACATAGTACTGGATGGTTCTTTAAGTGTTTTCAGTTTGGTTTGAAAAAATATGCCTGTTACCTGCAGGAGACCCAGCCCTGTGCTGGGTGCCAGGGACAGACACATGAGGAATGTATAATTCTGCCCTCAAAGCTCTCCTGTGATGTAAGGGAGACCAATATAAAAACAGATAACTATGATGCAAGCTGATGAGCTCTATAATCAGGATGTTTAAAGGGTATTTAGCAAAAGTAGTAACTGAGTGGGAGGCAGAAATGGGTACCAAATGGACCCTGCACCCAGTAGACTCAGAAAGTAAGATGACTCCATATGCCAAGTTGATAATAATACTTTCCTTTTTAAACCTCCTGCTGATTGAACAGTTATTATGAAGCAGGCAGTATGCTAATCATTTTTCAATAAGCTCATCTAGTCCTTATAGAAACCCCATAGGTTAGTAAAAAAAATAGGAAAATGACTTAAGATTATATTTCCTTAGGGAATTGCAAATTATAATGACAAAAATACACCATAATATACTAATTAGAGAGGCTAAAATGCAAAACACTGACAATGCCAAATGTTGGCAGGGATGTAGAACGTAACATTTCTTACTGGTGGGAATGCACAATGAAATGGCCACTTTGGAAAAGAATGTGGCAGTTTAACAAAACTAAAAACACACTTACCATATGATTCAGGAATCACTGTCTTTGGCATTTACACAAATGCACTGAAAACTTATGCACACAGAGGAACCTGTGTGACAACATTTATAGCCACGTTATCCATAATCACCCAATCAGGGAAGCGACCAGGATTTCCTTCAGTAGGGGAGTGGATGAGCAAACCATGGGACATCAGTAATGGAATATGATCTAGCGCTAAAAAGAACTGTCTAGCCATGGAAAGAAATGGACAAACCTTAAATGGATACCTCTCAGTGAACGAAGCCAATCCGAAAGGCTACATATTGTTTGATTCTGACTCTGTGACATTCTGGAAAAGGCAAAATTGTGGGCACAGGAAAAGATCAGGGGTTGCCAGGAGTGGGGTGGGAGAGGGACGAATAAGGGGAGCACAGAGAGCTTTCAGGGAACTGAAACTAGCTTCTATGATACCACAATGGTGAATACCCATCATAATACTTTTGTCAAGACCTATACGATGTACAACACCAAGATTGACCCCTACTGTAAGCTCCGGGCTCCGGGCGATGTGACAAGGTAGACCCATCAGCTGCAAATTCCTCCTTAGGGGTGGGATGTTGACAGTGAAAAAGCCTGTGTGGTGTGGGGACGGGGGTGGGGGGCGGGGGGTGGTGGTAAATACGGAAAGCTCTGTACTTTACACTCAATTTCGTGGTGAATCTAAATCTGCTTTGAAAAAGAAAGTTTGTTAAAAAAAAAAAAAATGAGAATGTAGCCATTGCTCCCATTTGCTGAGTCTCTCTATCAGCCGGGTAGGAGGTTCAGGGCTTTGGATTCACCTTAGTCTTCATGATAAGCCTTGGAGGCAGATACCTGTTCATCATCTTCTTTCATCAATGGAACAATCAGGGCTTTCAAGGATTAAGGAAGGAACTTGCCCAAGTTCTTACAAGAGGAGCCAGATGCAGTGTTGCAGTCAGGCCATCCTGATTTCAAAATCCAGGCTCCTTAACCATCGCACTGGATTCCTACTCTGAAGTCCAGGCCATTCTCTCATTTTGGTGCAGCGTGCAGCTGGTCTGCACGATAATGTTTGAACGACGTATTTCATTCACTCACTCATTAGTCAACAGGTGCTGTCTCTCCCTCTGTAGCAGGCAGTGAGTTACATGCAGTGAGCTACATGTTCATCTGAACTGTTCTCAGAGGCAGGAACCTTGAAATACCTGTTCTACTCCCTGTGCCTCTGACCGCAGGATCAGATGTGAACACTGGAATTCTAACCAGTCAGCACAATGACTTGCCCCATACTGGGCCATTTGAAAGTGTGGCAAAGTCCCCTCAGTGAAATGGCACAGTGCCAAAGGACACCAGGAAATTAAAAGATATATGATGTATGAAGCAGGGCCTGGCACAGTTTCGAACCAGTGAACCATCAGTTCTAAATGAAGCTGCACATTTATCCTGAAAGCCTGGTCCCGGGCTGAGCCATGGTGAAAGGACAAGGTTCCCCTGTCCTCCACCCAACCCCATAGCCTTTGGCCTGAATTAGTCAGATCAAGACTCCAATTAATCCTTCACTTTGGTTAGTGAGATGCAGCTGAGTGACTGGCATGGTACCTGCAGGTGCAGCCGTCTGTGCAATTGTGATGATGAGGGAGCTCTCACTCTCTCAATTCCCTTCAGAACTGATCATTAACATGCGACTGGCACCTCCCACCTCGCTTTGCGCCCAGTCTAGCCTGGAGAGCTGCTCTTGCCACCTCCCCTTTGCCTTCTTTCATGAGTAGACATTTTCTGCCCCTCACCGGAAGCCAATGCCGGATCTATGTTTCTTGTACAGCCAGCAGAGTCGTGAGCCAAATAAACTTATTTTTTCTTAACAAATTACCCAGCCTCAGATATTTCTTTATAGCAACGCAAACAGATTAAGACATGGCCTGAGTTTAAATTGACTCCATAACTTCCTGGCTATGTAACCTAGGGAAAATAACTTAACCTCCTTGGGTTTCCATTTTCTCATGTATAATGGGGAGAGTAATGACCTTCTCAGGGTCATGGTAAGCATTACATAATTTAATGAAGTGCCTAGATGAGTATCATTACTATTATATTGGAAATTCACAGATGGAGTATTTTTATTTTTCCCTCCTCATGAAAGAAGCCCAGGCTTGGAAGGGCCGTACAGGAGAGGTGGTGTAGTTTGCTGCCCTAGTTGTATACAGGGGTGTGCGTGTGTGTAGGGGGAGAGGAAAGAATTTCCTGGGTCTGGTTATACCAGTGCTTTGCTTGCAACTCTAGTTAAGTTCCAGAAGGCAGAGACCATGGCTTTTCACCTTTTTCCACATTCCAGTGCAGATCTAGATACCTAAATTAAGTGAAGTTCAATTTTAGACTTTAATTTCCTTGAGGCATGGACCATGTCTGGTCCATCTTTATTTAATACTAAATAAAGCTTTGCATCTGGTAGGATGTCAGCAAATGCTTGCTGAATGAGTGAATACCACTTGCCTCTGTGAGATAGAATCTACAGACATTAGGGACACCACTGACATGACATTAATAACATGTCACACTCTAGAAAGCAAATCACTTATGTTGGTAGGATTTTATATAAATGTGCATCTCCTATAATCTGATAGGTTCTGCTAGATAGCAAAAAGAGGAAGGAGTGTCATTAAGACCTTGGTGGGCACCTTTGGGGCCACATTCAGTGGACATAGCAATAATGCTTCCCAGGATTATTCAAGGATTAAAGAAGACCCTTCTCTCAATAACACGAAAAGTATCTCTACTTTCCAAGTGCATTTTTCTGAGAGGTCCCAGGTGCCTGCATCTGAGCTGGTGCTGAGATGAAAAGATGCCAAACACAAAGAGGACCTTCACCCTTGGAAGGGGACAGGTGCACGGAGGAGTGATTCTCACACTAGGCAGGACGAAGGCTGTGTGCCTGCAACTCTATGGCCCATCAATTGTGAGAAGCAGCACTGATTTAACAGCATCACTTTAGAGAAAATAATGTCTATATTACATGTTCATATCCTGGTATCAGAAAGGATAAAACAAGAAGACATTTCTCTTAGCAATGAAAAACTGTGTAGCACATCTTAACATCAATAGGCAAAGGGCCGAGAGAATAGAAGATGCGGGCACCTTTGAGGCTAGGGAGTGGTCAGGGGATGTCAACATGGACTGTGAAGTAGGGGGTTTAGGAATCAACAGGTAGGGAAAGGACAATGGATAGGAGAGGGGACCCAAACCAGGGCGTGGCCATCAGAACCCAGGGGCAATCCAAGGAGGCCACGCCAAGTGCTGCTGGAGGATGTTTGGGCTCCCGGGGTCAAATAGGCCCTGGGCCTTCTGAAAAGAGTCATCGATGTCTGGGTTCAAATCCCAGCTCTGCTACACCTGCAAAGCTGCAGTCACCATTTTATGTTTCCGGGGCAAAATGGTAATAGAAACCATTACTTCCGGTTGCGGCAAAGTTTATACAAAAAAAAAGAAAAAATGGGTGACTGTTGGGAGACAGGGTCTGGCACAGAGCAGGTGGGAAGGACGGAATTTTGTGTTAGATTCTTTTCCTCACTTTGCCTCCAACGACTCCCCCCGCCCCATACCCCCAGCAGGAATCTTCAAAATCCCAGCTGAGCAGCAGCAGGAGGAGGGAGCCACCCTAACAGGAAGTAGGGAATGGGGTGATTTGTAGTTTTCCCTGTGCTGGGCCCTGGATAATGGTGATGGGTGAGGGTGGGTGACGGGCTCCTCTTCCAAGGGGCACAGACTTCACTTCCGGTCCCCAATATCAAGCAGAAGGACCCCCAATCTGCAGAACAAAGTGATGGCGTTGAAATCAGTATCCCCATGTCCTCTCCTTCCTTCATTCTCTAGCCTTTTGAGCCCCCTCTCTTGCCTCATCCTTTGCCTCCTAGATCTCAGGCCCCTCTCTACCCCACCAGGTCTTGCCAAAATCATCAGATATCGCTGTCATGTGAACCAGGCAGGCCGCCAGCCGGTCAGCGCCTACACAACTGTGGTACCTACTTAAAGTGTCTGAGAGACTCGCCACTCCACCAGGACCCGGAGGCAGAGGATAATTATCACTCCTGCTTTCTTCTCCTTTGTTTTCTCTTGCAAAGGTACAGTAGGAATCAGATTTTCCTCAGACTTCCCTCCTCCTTGTCTCTTAAAGCAACAGAAGAATCAAAAGGTATTTATTTCCTGAGACCACAGCAGAAGGCTGTGTAGATGTGGGCAAAGAAGGGAGCCAGTGGCAGGATCCCTCTCTCAGGGAAGGACCCATCCAGGCAGCTCTGAGGAGGCTATGGGGGGAGGCTGTCCCCTGGGTGAGCTCTGGACAGTGCCGTGTTCATGACCCCCTGGTTACAAGGTGAAGACTCCAAGCAGCCTTGGGTCAGCCCAGGTCACAGACACATTGTTTTCTTGACTGACGAGTGTTCCACTCAATATTGTGTCCATTGGCAGAGGAGGACAGGAAGCCACCTGCCCTTCGAGCAGTAACTTCTAAGTAACATGAGAGTAACTTCTGAGAATATAATTTCCTGAGTTAGGAGAGGGGAAAGAATTTGGGGGAGGGAAGGGATGGGAGTATTTGGAAAGCTCCCTTCACTCCAGGCTTTCAGGGTTGTGAAGATGGATGGAGCTCAGAGGGTAGGTAGGAAAGAATCAGTCACCATTCAGAATTTAGAAGGTTAGAACACAGTCCCGGTTCCTCTATTCTTTTTCGCTTTTGTTTTTATGAGCTGACATGCCCGAGGGAGGGCAATGTAACATCACATTTTTTTTTCAGAGATTACTCGCTATAGTTGATCCTGGGACTTATGGTGAAACTGAGAGACATGGGCGAGTGAAAGTGGGCAATTTAATAATTACATTGGGACTACGGGTCTAAACCTGGGTGGAGCCAGGCAAACAAGGACACGAGGCCCCCCACGCATCTGGCATCTTTGCACAGCTGGTACAAGGGAGAGGGTCTTGCTGGGAGCTGGAGGGCTGTCCTAAAGTGTGTGCTAATGTCCACACAGCACACTCTGAGGGGAGCCATCAGTTCCTCCCTTCTCAGAACATATCCATTCTCTGTTGTCTCAGGCAGCAAATCAGAAAGGTGACGACAGGGGTAGGGCCCAGGTATCTAGCAGTGACAGTCTAAGGATGCGTTGTCCCAAAACACAGAGCTGAATGGGAACTTGTAGGGCTTAGAAAAGAGTTCACTTCAGCTCCAGCTCCCTCTATTTAAAAGGAGGACTATGAATGATCAAGGAAATGTAACTTTCTGATTCCCCAGCCATATGCTGATCATCTTCACTGCAGACCTGAATTCCGTACCTGCTCAGCACCAACTCCTTGTCTCCCTCCTCCAGCCCCTGCCAACCAACTTTCTGCTTTCTGTCTCTATGAATTATCTTGCGTAAGTGCAGTCATTCAGTGTTTGCGTTTGTACAACCGGCTTATGTCCCTTAACACAATGTCCCCAAGGTCCTTCCGTGTCATTGCATGAGCCAGAATTTCCTCCAATGAGCTGAATTGTTAAACATTTTAAACATGTTCAAGTTAAATATTTTCCAAAAAAGAAAATAAGTAAATATTTTCCAAAATTGTTTCAGCGTTCATCTAGCTGCTAAAATAGAGTATCATGCTTTTTATGCATATTACATCTAAGCCTACATAAATACAAATTAAAGTGTAAAATCAATTGCTTAAGGTTGCAAAGTGTTCCTCAGGCTCCGTGTGTTACGGCCGCAAACTCCACGGCAATTCATGACTTCATCTTGAACCCTGATTTGGAAAGCAAATAGAGATAGTAGAATAGGAAACCTGGCCTTTTTGTGGAACCATGCGTTCACACTATCTGGGAAGAAAGATTGGACAAGTTAATTAATTTGTTTTTTCTCCTACCCAGTCCCTCCTGTGGCTTACCATACGCTCCACTCTCTGAAGCAGCAGCTAATCCAGTGCTGATAAAAGTACAATGCACAGGCCCTCCCAGCATTTGGACCTGCCCAGCTTTTGTTGCAAGGACAGAAGGGAAAAGATGGCGAGAAGCCTTTCCTGGAGCCTGAACCACATTAGTAATGAAGTAGATGTTTAGAAGTATGGATTATGCTGTGCACTTGGTCCACAAGGCACAAAACGCAATGCGGTAGTTAGTATATGTATTTTTTGTGTAGTTTTGACATGTAGGGTCCTGCATAGGGCCCAGAGCAGGGCGTGCTTTGCCAGGGTCTGAGGGCATGACTGGCCAGAGCACCCACTGAGTGTTGGCTGCAGGGTTTGGGTGGGAGATCCTCTTTCTTGCCATACTCAGGCACGCTCAGCTGCACCACATAAGCTTACAACCTAAAAAAGTAATGTGCTTCTTCGAAGATGTGGCTTCAAGGCAAGTTCTCTAGTGTTCTTGTACCAGATCACTGTAGCTCCTTTCTGTGCTATGTGGGGATAATGAAATGTTGCAGAAAAAGGCGACCTAGAAATCAGGAGATCTTCCTGCTCCCTGAAAACCGGGCAACTTCGTTCCCTCCTCCCAGGGCCTGTAGAAGTCCAGAGCTTTGTCTCTATCTAGGGCCTAAACTCTCATCTCCTCCTTCCCCTTCTGGATACTCATTTCTTGGAGTTTTTACTTCCTTCGATGCTGCCTCTGTTTCTGGCCTTTGTCCTTCCACACCCAAACTTTTGAGTTAAAGAAAAGTGCATGCAAATAAAAAGTCCGTGCAAAAATGATAAAACAGTAGAATCTAGGAGAAATTCTATGAGTTTGTTTGGGAAGCAGAAAAAAATACAGAGGAGGGGTTTATCTCACAAAAGGACAAACCACTTCAAATGCAGTGGTAAGACTGCTTTTAAAATGTCCTTTTGTCACTTTATTTCTTGGGGGTTTTTCTGTCACCCATCACCCCAGCGCCTTTCTGGTGATCTCAATGTTATTAGCTTATGCTTCTTTCTTCTCTCTTCTCATTTCTCCTCTCCCAACCCTTTGGAGCAGCAAATTCTTTCTTTGCCTTATGCAGAACAATCCCCTGTCCTTTCCACACCAGCATATACCAGCATGAATGCGCATAGATGCAGACACACTTCTTTGAAACTTTGATCCAGCTGATGTTCTTTCAACATCCAAATCTTCTAGCTACCACTTACGAGGGTATTTTTTCCAAGCAAAGACAGTTCCCTCCCTTAGAAGAATTTTGAGGTCAACATGAGGAAGATAACTTTTTTAGTCTGTCCCATCACAGAAATACGACAAAGATGTTTTACTGACTCAATGCTGGTGCTAGAAGGCAACAGTTGTGTGGCCATGCCTGTGATTTGCAGGCCTGGTGACCGCTCACTGCAGCCACTGCCTTCAACTGGAGTGGAGCAGACTGGCACGGGCCAAACAGGAACCTTGCTGGAGAGTCCTCCTCTTTTTCAAGCACACGGATTCCAAGATGCAAAGCTCAAGGGAAGACTGAAAATAAAGTACATTTAGTTCTTGTCATTTATTTGGGGATTATTTGAGTGCTGGAAGTGAGCATCACAAGAGAATATAAATAACAAATTGCCAGGAGCTTGTCCTCAGGGAATCCTTTACCTGTACAAATGAGACCAAGTGTTAATTTGATGACTGCCAGAGCTGGAAAGGAGTTAAGGCATTATCTAGTCCATCGACATTTGTCAAATTTATGTAGCAGTAGAACTCTTTAAAAAAAAAAAACACTCCGTTCAAATGGCTAATAAAAAAAACAGAAATTCTCTAGCTGAAGCAGGGGTTAGAGATGATACTGATGGTTTTTATAGGGCCCCTTGACCCTATAGGGAGCCCTCATCTCTGTTCTGCCATGACCCCAAGTCAGCTCTGTGGAGCCTAAGTTTATGCAAAAAAAAAAAAAAAAGAAAAAAATTCCCAAGGGCATTCTGTGTGCCAGGCTGTGTGGTACGCCCTGGAATTACAGCAGACATGGCCTCAGCCTCTGTGAAGAAGTCAATCCAGTAGAAACAGCATTTCACACTTCCCCTTACAAGATCTGTGTTTTAAGAAAAAAAATTACTTTCAATTGACATATAATGATTGCACGTATTTGTGGGGTAAAGAATAATATTTCAATACATGTATACAACATGCAATGATCGACTCGGGGTAATTAGCATACCCATACCTCAAACATTTATCATTTCTCTGAGATGGACACATTCAAAATCCTCTCACCTAGACATTGAAAATATGCAATAAATTACTGTTCTATAGTCACCCTGCAGGGCCAAAGGACATGAGAACCGGTTCCTCCTAGCTATAATTTTGTATCTGTTACTGGAGCTTTCTCTGTTCCTCCCTTCCTGTTGCTTTTCCAGCCTCTAGTAGTCACTACTCTACTCCTTGCTTCTGAGATCAACTTTTTTAGCTCCTACAGATGAGTGAGAACATGCGGTATTCACCTTTCTGTGCCTGACTTATTTCACGCAACACAATGTCCTTCAGGTTCATCCATGTTGCTCCAGATGACAGGCTTTTATTATTATTTATGGCTGATTAGCGTGCCACGGTGTACATGTAACACATTTTCCTCACTCATTCATTAGTTGGTGGACACAACGGGCTGATCCTGTGTCTGGATTATTGTGAATACTGCTGCAGTGAACATGGGGGTGCAGATCTCTGGCCCATACACTGTTTTTCTTTCTTCCTGGTAAGTACTCAGTTGTATGATTGGCGGATCATGTGGTAGTTTTGTTGTTACAGTTTTCATTTGTTATCTTTTATCTTTTTAATACCAGCCTCTCTAACTGGGGAGAGGGGATATCTCATTATAGTTTTGATTTACATTTCACTGATGTTAGTGATACTGAGCTCCATGCCCTGCCCCACCCATGTACTTGTCGGCCATTTTAAGTTCTTATTTCAAGAAATGTCTGTTAAGGTCATTTATCCAGTTTTTAGTGGGATTATTTGGGGGTTTTTTTGTTGTTGTTGAGTTGTTTCAGTTCTTTGTGTATTTTAGATATTAATCTTCCATTGGCTGAATAATTTACAAATCGTTTTTTTCCATTCTGCAGGTTGTCTCTTCACTCTGTTGATTGTTTCCTTTGTTCTGCAGAAGCTTTTTAGTTTGATATAATCCTATTATTCTAGTTTTGCTTGTGTTGCCTGTACTTTTGAAGTAAGCTATGCAATCTTTGCCCAGACCAATTCTTTGAAGCATTGTCCATATGCTTTCTTCTAGTACATTTATAAATTGGGGTATTACATTTAAGTCTTTCATTCATTTTGGTCAGTTTTGGTACAGGTGAGAGGTTTCTAGTTTCATTCTTCTGCATATGAATATCCAATTTTCCCATTACCATTTATCAAAAAGGGTATTTTTTTCACCAATGTGTGCTCTTGGCAAACATCAGTCAGTTGATGCTCTTTGTCAAAAATCCGTCAGCTGTAAATATGTGAATTTATTTCTATGTTCTCTATTCTGTTCCATTGGTACATGTGTCTGTTTTCATACCAGTACCATGCTGTTTTGTTTATGTAGCTTTATAGTATATTTTGAAGACAGGTAGTACTATGTTTCCAGATTTGTTCTTTTTGCTCAAGATTGCTTTGGCTATTCAGGGTCGTTTTGTGGTGCCATGCAAATTTTAGCATTTTTTTTTATTTATGTGAAGAATGTCACTGGTACCTTGATAGAAATTATAGATTTCTTTTCCTTGTAGATTTCTTTGGGTAGTGTGGTCATTGACAACATTAATTTCTCTAAACCATGAACATGAGATGTCTTTCCATTTGTTTGTGTCCTCTTCAATTTTTTTCATCTGTGCTTTGCAGTTTTCATTGTAGAGACTTTTTTTATTTCCTTGGTTAAATTTATTCTTAAGGTTTTTGTTTGTTTTTTAATTTGATAGCTATTGTAAAAGGTGAAAGATTTATATGATCTGAAAAGAAAGCAGAGTATTTTGGTAGGTATTGTAAATAAACTAGCTTTCTTGATTACTTTTACAGGTAGTTTTTCTATCAATGTATAGAAATGTATAGAAATTTTTGTATGTTGATTTTGTGTCCTGCAACTTTGCTAAATGTATTTACCAGTTCTAAGAGTTTTCTGGAAGCTTATCTTGGGTGTTGGGGCATTACATACATGAACCTGAAGATAGATGGACCAGCCCCATTACTCCTTGATAGCTGAGTGATCCTTAGAAAACCCCTTCATCCCCCCAGAGTCTCAGATTTGTACCTCTCTCAATCTCTCTTTTCCTATACTTGTCTCTTTCCCCATGTCTTAAAAAGAAGTTTTTAGTTTAGTTTTTTTTTAAATTTAGTTTATTATGGAATAATTTATTTCCCCCCAATTTTGTTAAGCACAGATTTGAATAACTAATTATAAGAATAAAATAGCTAGAGTGACCACCTTGAGTCCAGTCCATAATAAAGACTCATAATGATTTCATCACTATGGGAATGAGTACAGCTTCTTTTGAGTTATGAAATTGGGCCTTCCATCAACATCCTTGGAGACCCTGTGGGAACCCCAGTTAGAAAAAACAAAGGTCATCTTGACCCACATTTTGCAAAAAAGGAAACTGGGATCTAGAGAGTTAACAGCAAATCCAGAATTTAGGCAAATATCTGTAATCTTAGCTCAGCAATTTTCACTCTGCAACTCAAGTCTTTTTTTATCCTCCTCTCTCCAGTGTGTGCAAGTTTCCAGGAGGAGAATCTATTGAAAGGGGTCCGAATCTACTGGGTTGTCCAAGAAGATACTATATTTCAAAGACACCAAACAGTATAAAACATTAAGCATCTCCTGCTCTGAACATTTCAATGAAATAAGCTAATCGAACTGGGAAGGGTTCCGTTTGGTGAAAGCAATACTGGTAATTTGCATCCCTAAACCTTGCCAGATGCCAGCAGGTAAGCATCTGGGACTTGATCTGCTGAGCCCCCACCCCACCTCAGGTGAGCATAGCCTGATGATGTAGGGAACTGCTTCTCCCACATCTAGCAAAGGCTACTGTGCAGCTCCCACCTCATTGTCCCCCATGGTGGTGGGGCCTTGGTCCAGGCCTGACCAATCAGAATCACTTCTAGGGGATTAAAAACCATTGCTGAGAGGAAGAGGGCAATGCCATTTCGGTAAAAATGTGAATCTGAAGCTGTAGGAAACTCTGAAGGCTTGCTGGGTTGTGTAAGTCCATCTGCAGAGGGAGATAATGTTGTCTGCCCCTATAGAGAGGCCAAAACAGAGTTCTAGAGGTATTGATGTCTCTAATTCTATTTCCTTTGAGGCTGAATTGTCCATCTGTTCTTCCGCAGTTATAGGGGTCTTCCAATAAATTCTCAACCAAACCTAAGCTAGTTCACTTGTGGTTCTGTCCCTTGCAACCCAAGCATCCTGTGACTTGATCACCTTCTAGTAAATGTTAATGCTACTTCTTTCTCTCCTTTCAACTACACAAGCTAAGCACCTCAGATGTACCAGGAATGATGTTGAGCATTTTATGTGGAATTTCCTCTTAGCACATACTCAGTGAGGTCAGAATTATTCATTTGTCACTTGCAGGGAGGAAACAAGTTCAGAGTGGTTCAGTACTTTTCACATTCACTATATTAGTTTCCTGTAGCTGCTGTAACAAGCAACCATTTCTTGGTAGCTATCAACACAACAGAAATTTGTTATCTCACAGTTCTGGAGGCCAGGAGTATGAAATAAAGGTGTTGGCAAAGGCTTCTGGGAAACTGTGCTCCTTGCCTTTTCTTGCTCTCGTGGTTGCCTGCATGCCTTAGCTTAAGACCACATCACTCCACTCTCTGCCTTCATGATCACCTTGCCTTCTCTTTGTGTAGCTCTCCTGCTGCCTTTCTCTCATAAAGGCAGGTACCATTGAACTTGGAGTTCACCAAGATAATCCAGAATGATTTCATCCCCAAATTCTTAACTTCATTACATCTGCAAACATTGTTTTTCTAGTTAGGTCACATTCATGGTTCTAGGAATGGGACATAGGCATATCTTTTGGACAGGTTCACTGTTCAACACCTATACTCACATCCCTGGGAATTACCAGGCCAGGCACAAAAACCAGGCTGCCCAGTCCCATGACCAAGGCCCTTTCCAACAATGACCACAGTTTCCCACAGGAAGAGGAGCTTAGAGTCACTTCATTTTTTCATAATCTCTTCTCCTTTAATTTACAGCTGGTGAAGTTGTAGTACACAGTAACCAATCTGCACTAAATTTTACTGACCTTCCTGTGCCAGTAACATTTGGAATCTCACCATGTCACCCAGAAAATTCAACCAAACTTCCAGAAGCTTCTGGACTCCCTTTCTTCGAGGGGATGATCTGGAACCAGTTCATCCTAGAGGACCATTATTTGGTTTTTGGTAGAGAGAAAAGCATTCCATTGCAGAGAACCATAGCATTTCACATTATGAAGAGATTAGCCCTGTGCTTGAAAGATTGCCTACTACACTTTATTAAAGGCCATTACAATTTCCAGCATTTGTCATATGAGAAATCAGCTTGTTAGAGAATGGCTGTTAGCAGTATAAGTTGGACTTATTTTGCTTCTACCTCATCAACTTCAACTCTAGCACCTAATCAAACTTGACAATCAAAACCCTATATGGGTTTCCTAATGGATGAAAAACAGGTGGGGACAGCATGGTCCACTGCAGTAGCATCCAGAGAACATGAAATATATCAAAAATCCACTCCCATAGTACAGACTTGCTTCCCACTTGGAAAACTGGACAAGAAGCAGAGCTAAATGAACCATCTCTTTGCGCAAGCCATTACCAGCTGAATGACTCTTAAAAAATAAAATCCAGAGCAGCCCTCGTTGAGCTTACATACTAATGAAATGCAGTCTGGCTGAAGTGTTGGTGGTTATACAAGGGCTGGTGCAGAAATCTTGATCAAAGCCTCTTGGCATCTAAAGTCATCAGTAATTCGACAGCCTATTTAGGTGAAAAGAGCTCCTTTCTGGCTGTCTCACTTCAGGCCCACCCCAGAGAGGGGCATGACTCAAGAAAACAAGGCTGCTGGCAAATCAAGACACCTCTCAAGACGTGATAAGAAACATGCATCAGGCGGCAGCTGGGTGCAGCGATCGGGTTTCATTTGGGGAGCTGGTGTGTACATTACACATGCTATTTGCATGTATGTCATCTGTTCTGGCAAGGCTGACACTTGCTTCACGGAGACCTGAGCAGTGGCCTTTGACCTGCATGAGACTGCAAAGCAGCTCTTGGAAGTGGCCATTGCCCTTCTAGAAGAGGAGACGTAAGAGCTTAAATAAGCAATGGAGAGACTCAAGTGCTAGGGGTCAATCTGGGATTTCAATAACTATTTCCTGATATCCACTTGTTACATGAATTTCACACCCCCTGCCCTTTATGAGTTCACAATGTAGCTGAAAAGACGGAATATCAAAATATAATTACAATACGGTATAGTCAGTTCTGCGATAGGAGAGCTCTAGGACTGTGAAAACACAGTGAGGCCCTGACTTGGTGTCAGGAATATAAAGAAAACTGCTCAGAGGATGGGATATTATCCAGGCAGAAACAGCTGAGAGGACAGGGAAGGGAGAAATTGAAGTACATAGTCTTCCCAAGCATATTCTTGTCCAGAGAGGTTCCTTTTGTAGCTTTTAAAGGTAAATATTTATTGACAAAATTATTATTGATATAAGAAAATATATTAGCAAAAGAAGTGTATAATATATGATTGATATGCCAATGGTCAGACCATATAATATACAGAAAAGGTGGCAGAAAGGTAGAATGTTATTTTTATGTTTCCTTTTTCACCAATCAGTGGCATAGCCATATACCATCCAGCCAATTCCCAACAATGCACCCTCTGGCATCAGAATCTGGTTATGCCTTTGTCTCCCCAAAGGGGAGGTCAGTGGGGGATGAACCAAACTGAGGTAACAGCATGTGCAAAGGCACAGGGGTTGGAAGGGACAAGGTAGAGTTGGTGAATTCTGAATGTATCAGTTTGACTGGAATAAAGATCTTATTTAAGAGACTTCTGAGAGAAAATGTCTGAAAGAGAGATTAGGACCCATTGTAAGGCTCCTATGTTGTCAACTAAAAATTCTGAACTAGTTTTCCTTTGGTAAGAAATGGGGAACGTATCTTCTAAGAAAGGGGATGACAAGTTGTGCTCTATAAATTTGATGGCGAAGTCAACCCTGTTAGAGGTTCTAGGAGGCACACAACATTTAGCCACATGGTTATGTTCTTGGATGAGTTAATATTAGGAGAGACAAAGCATCTATACAACGCCAACTACAGAATGATTACAAACTCATATTGGCAAATATGTCCTGGTTCTATCTTGTACTGGCAGTTGGTCCCAAGATCCCAAGTCACTTTTCCTTCCAGACCTTTAATTTCTTGTTCTTCAAAATGGGCATTATCTTCCCTACCTCTTAAAGTCATTATAAACAATAAAAGGGATAATCTACATAAAAGCTCTTGATAAGACCTACCAGATTGCAAATTCGGAGCAAATGAAACTTTTGTATTAAGAGGAAAGCTTATAATCTTTGAAAGATCTGAAAATTATTTTACAATCATAGATAGATCTTATCTTATATCGAGTTTCATGCCCACATTTAAGGCTTTGGGGGAAAAATGCAACAGTATATAAAGTGGAAGAATTTTGGGAAACGGACAGAAGAATATGACCCTATTGACTCAAAGAAAGAAGCTCAAAATTTTGTCTAGTCAGCCTTGAATTTTGTAGCTAAGAAACCTTCCTGCTATGAGTCCAAAACAGATTCTGGTTAAATTCAAAAAACCAAATGGGTTGCAAGACAGACTCAGCTGTTCAAGAGCAAATTTCAGAGTGAATCATCTGAGAGGAAAGCCTTGACTGGAATTCCAGACCTATTGGTTTGCAGATTCAGATCTCTGTTTATTTCCTGATAGCATCAGAGCGGAATTAACTCCTAAAATGGAGGGAAAAAAATCCAAACATCTCATTATTGACACTGTCTATGCAATTTTGTAGATGTTAGTGACAGTGTTATTGTTTATGAGGACCTGCCTGAGAAAGTTTTGTGACCCCCCCCAAGCACCCAAGCACATTGCAACTATTAATATAATATATAATAGGCATAGATTGTGGTCCAACTTTGTCTTAGACACCATGCTGGAGGCTAGGGAAATGAAAAACAAGGGCAAAAATTGAATAATTTTGGCTTTGTCTTAAAGAAATTTACAACCCAGTGGGGGTTGAAGGTGGATATATCAAAGTAAACAAGTAATCATTATGTAAGGCAGAATGTTGAGATAAGGGCTGAAACTCTTATTTTATTTTATGCCATTTCATTTCATCTGTGTGTAGGTGTTCTAAGTACAATTTCAAAACCCAAATTAGGGCACACAAATGTTATTTATATATCCACTTTGGTTGATAGAGGCAGTTTGAATAACAAAATATTAGTGGAATTTCTAAGGACACAGCTTAAGTTTAGGGGCACAATTAAAGAAATCATTTTTTAATTGGGACCATCCCATAGATTCATTATAAATAAAACAGAGATAAATGAAGCAGATATAGAAAAATATATAAACAAATTTTTTTTGTGGATCCTGCATTAATTTGGAAGAAATACCTTGAGATATCTGAGATAGACTCCGGCAGGGGTGGGGAACTTAGGGCCTCAAGGCCACATGTGACCCTCCAGTTCCCCAAGGGCAGCTCCTTATGGAATCCATCCTTTATTAAAAGGATTTGTCACACTCAAGGATCCACAAGACCACATATGGCCCCCAAGCTACAGGTTCCCCACGTCTCCTGGGGGAAAACCTGAAGAGGAGAGAGAAGACAATAGGTTAGGTGGTGTACATGATGGAAAGGAGAGCTGGATGCCCCAGTGAGAGGAGAACTTTGAATAAAAGCAAACCTGGAGGCTGGGACTTTACTAATGGGTGAACATGATTTCTCTCCAGAATCCCCAGAAAATTCTGTGGGGAGGGAGGAAGTACTTGATGTGCAGAGGTTTGGTGCAGAAACTGCAATGCACCCAGGGTGATCTGAGGTGGGGGCAGAGGTGTATTCAGGATCAGGGGCTGCAATGTTCCAGCAAGCCTTTAGAAAGCTCAGAAAGTCGTGTTGATGGGAGTTTGGTGAAATACTATTTGAATCTCAAGAGCTGAGACATGCCTGGTTGAGGGCACAGACAGACATAATGCAACTGTTAATAAAAGGAAGAGTTTGGGTTCAACTGAGAAGTATCATTCCCTCTTCAGGGGGAGAAATAGACACTAATTAAGTAAATTCATCCGTTAGAGTCCTCACGTTGGGCAGGGGGGCTTCACTCATGGATCCCATGCTCAATGAGTTCTTTGAGTCTTTTCTAAAAACCCTGGGGTGTACTAAAGCCCATGGCTCTTTAAAGTAGGCATGCCTTCAGGTGCGGCCACACTGCTCCTCAGAATTTATTTTAAGGGAACAACTGAGAGTGCTCAAAATCTCAGCCATATGGCTGTTCATGTCTACACTGTAAAAAAAAAAAAGGGAAAAGTAATCTAAGCGACTAACAATGGGAGAACAGATAAACAAATGATGACACTCACACATAATGAAATGTCGTGTGGTCACTGAAAACCATGACACAGGGCTATATTTGTTGACGTGGGAAAATACCCACAATATAATATTACAGAAAAAATAACCACTCAAAAACACTGCAAATGTCGTTCCATTCATAGACAAAAATGTAGTTATATATACATTATTCTCCCGGAGACAGGCTGAGAAGGACAGACACCACAAGGTACACAGTGATTACTTCAGGCCGGTGGGACTGGGCTGTTTGTTTGTTTAGTTTTTGTTTTTTTTGCTTTCTTCCTCACTATTCCCTGTATCATCCACCTGGTTTTTACCATGTGTACATCTGTAGTCCTTTAAATTCATGAAGCTAGTTCCACTTCCGGACCAAAAATCTAGATAAAAGTTTATGTATCTCATAATACTATTTTTTGTTAGATATATAAAGCTATGTATTTATATGTATAGGAAGATACCTGAAATAATACTCATTAGGAGTTAACAGTTGTTACCGTTGAGTGGATGGTTTATGTTTATTATTTTGGCTTATCTCTATTCTGCAAATGTGCTACAGTGGAAAGGTTTTGCTTATATAGTATAGGGAGGAAAAGCCTGGTAGTGGATTCTCCCCCATGGGTCTCAAGTGGATCGACCAGTCCTATCTCACACCTCCTACCTCTAAGACTCCCAAAGGCAAAGAGACAATATTGGAAAGTTCTAGGGTGGGTTCAGTTCCCAAATCCAGATTCAGCCGGGGGCAGGGGAAGAGGAAGGAAATGAGGATTTTGAGCCAGAGGACCTGGTTTGAATCCTGCCTCTGCCACTTTCTAGTTCTATGACTCAGGGCAAGTTCTTTAGCCTCCCTGTGCCTCAGTTTTCTCATCTGTAAAATGGACATCATAATAGTTTCCACTTTATGGAGGCTCTGAGAGACTCAGGGAAGACTTAACCAGTCCTATTTATGTCCCCCATTTCATAGGAGGGAAGAGGCTATGAGGTTTTGGTGAGGTTAGGGCACTCACCCAGCATCAGAAAGCAGAGTTGGCACCACAAAGGATTACAAGTTCACGCCTTCTCTTTTCAGAAATAAATCTTTGGATCAGAGCCCAGCAGTCATTCTTGGACATATTTCTATAGGGAAAACCAAAATTCATGGAGGAAAGTAGAAAATAAGAGAGGGCCACCTGTCTCCCGGTGGCGGTTAGCACTCAGTCCAGATGCCGCCACACTCTCCCAACCTTAGTAACCCTCTTGTTCTCCCTCTGCTTTGTTTCTCTGGGGAGGCTGCATGCGTCCTCTTACATTGGTGTGAATTTGGTAAAGAGAAAGAAAAGAAAAGAAAAGAAAAAACACGAGAGGTGCTGCTTGGGGAGGGGCTTCTGTTCTGAAGCATTTGGTCCAGACAGGGAGCAGAGGCCACAGTGGGCAACATCAGAGCAGGCGGCTCTGTTGGGGAGCCGGCCACGCTCCACTCCGTCCAGCAGAGCAAGGACACTGTGATGCCATTCACAAAGCACCTTTCCCCAGCCCTCCTGGCACACTGGGCAATTCCTCATTTATCCCTAGGGCTCTATCTCCCTGGGAGGACAATGGGAGCAGCTTGAGGGAGGGCAAAGGATGAGTTTTATTTCCTGTCTTTCCTTGAATTGATTTCAATCAACTCTAGATTGAAATGTAGGGATGACTGAGAACTGGCTCAGGAGGACTGACAAACAGTGCACCAGCAGGAGTCCACACGGTGCCCCATGCCGGCACTTACATCTTAGCCCCACGTCATGTCAGTCCACATTGGGAGGCTAAAAATCTCAATGCCAAGTCTAAGAACGTGGTGGAGGGCATGTGTGAGGGGGGTGGGGGGCAGGGATGGGAAGAACACAGATCCCTAGGGACAAACACCGTGTGTTCAAACCCCGGCACTGCTTCCCAGCCCCAGGGACCTGTGCCAGTCATGGTTAAGAGCCTGGATTTTGCAGTGATCACAGGTTTAGAACCCTTGTTCCGCCACTTACTCCCAAAGATCTGTCTAAGCCCCTACTTCTCATCTGTAAAATGACAGTGAATTAATAGCAACTCCTTCACACAGTGACAGCAAAGTGGGAATGGGTCGATGCATGAAAAGCCACTTCCTGGTCCTGAACACCTAAAAAATAATCATTGTTAGTTATGTTTGCTTAACTTCTCTGTGCCTCATTTTCCTTAACACTGGCCTCATGAAGTTGTCCTAACTTCAAGGAGTTAGGTTGAGGGAGACAGTAACCACACAGATACTTCATAAACACTAAATTTCTCTTCTACTAACCGGGCTTATCTCAAGAAATCTCTGAGAACTGTGGGTGGTAGTCTGGGACCAACCTTGTGAAAGCCTCAGCCACACAGTAGGTATTTAATTAAAAAAGCAACAGCAAGTTCTTGGCTGTGTCTGCTCAGGCCAGATAAACAGCAGAGCTCCGAATAGCTTTCTGTAAACAGGCAAACTGGTTATTTCATGCAGAACAAGCAAGTGTTCCTGATTGTTTCCTGAGCAACAGCAGGCAGGGCCCTGAATTATCCAAAGAATCATGCTGATCTCCACTGCCCTGGGCTTATAGCAGCTTAGGCAAAGCCCAAGTCTACCCAGCACGGGAAGAAAGCCATCCTACAGGCAAATCTTTGGGCAGCTAGGGGCTGTCTGGAAACTTTACAGAAGCTTCATCACAGGACTCAAAGAGCACTCCCCCCCAAGTAGCCCAGATGTAGATCTAGGGTCGCTGCTTTGGCTGAGTCTGTAGGGTCACAGGTGGATACGCGCCAGCCCATAGCTCCCTCCTGGCGGCCCTCCCAGCTCTACCTGGAAGCCGCATACCATTCCAGGGGCACAGGGTGGCCAAGTGGGCAACTGCCTTCACTTCAGGGTGAAGACACCCAGCACAATGAACATTTACTCATTTCCTGTCATTCCCAGGCACTGAGCAGGGTCCTAGGAATAATAAAAATAGTAAAAACTAACTTTCATCTATATCATTTGTCAGGACCTGTGCTAAACACTTTTCAAACGCTAGCCTCTTTCATCGCCGCCATTGTCCCGAATGATGGTCTAGGCTGAACAAGGTCTGTTTTACAGATGAAGAGACAAGCCCAGACGGACCCATCCCTACTGCCCTAGAGTTTAGACACCAACCTCCATGACCAAGGTGAAGTTCCTGAGCATGACATTCAAGGCCTCAGCCTACCTTTCTAGCCTCATCTGCATGTTCTTGGGTGTTATGTCTCTGGAACAACTGGCTGCTCCCATAGGCCCCCTCTCTCCTCCTCTGCCTTAGGGCATTAGCTCTCCCTGCCTGGAATGCTATTATGTTTCCGCACTTTCCTCTGGATTCCTGGTTAGTGTGTGTCCCGGTTAGTATATGAAGGGACCTAACAGAGGCTAGGTGCTTCATCCACAAACAGCCCTGTGATTTAGGCATTAATATACCCATTTTAAGGAGTCAGAAACTGAGATCTAGAATGGTAAAATGACTTACAGCAGGGTCACTGAGCCCAAAAGAGGCAGAGCTAGGATTTGAATCCATGGGAGTTGGGCTTTGTATTTCATTGTCTTCTCTGCACCACGATGCTTCTCCTCGGCTCAGGAATCTCCTTCTCTGAGAAGCCCTCCCTGACCTTGCAAGCTGGGTGAGGTACAGGAATGTGCCAGAGCCTGCCCTTACTGGCCTGCAAGAACCAATTATTAAATTGTCAGGAATTTTGCAAGCTGGTTGTTAAATACAGCAATTATTAAAGATTAAATTATAAAAACTTATAATTAAATAAATTATATTAAAAACAAAGCTTGTAAATACTCAAAACTCATCACTTCCTAATTATTTTATTACATTTTACTATTATCTAGTGCTGTTAAGATTATTTACCTCCATCACATCGGTATGGTGGAAATTCTGCACACTGGTGTGCTGAGTGCCACTCTCAGTGACGTCTCGCTGATAACTCTGACATCATTTGGAATATTTACACCCTAGAAACTGGCAAATGTTACAAGTCAGAGCTTAGATAATTGTGATGTTGATCGTCTAGACTTTGAAAGGTGATGAAAAGATATTAATAATGCAGATTAAACTTCAAGGGCATCCTGTCTATAGTTATGACATTGTGGATATCACCCCAAAATTGAAGAAGTAATCTCCCAATATTGTCCTGGGTCACTTAATGGTGGAAATTCATTCCGAGAATCATATCACTAGGCAATTTAGTCATTGTGGGAACATCACAGAGTTCCCACACAATCCTAGATGGTATAGCCTACTACACGCTCAGGCTAGGTTACACACCTGTACAGCACGTCACTGTACTGAATACTGTAGGCAATTGCAACACAACAGTCAGGATTTGTGTATCTAAAGATGTCTAAACACAGAAAAGGCACAGGTATTATAATATCACGGGACCACTGTCAGGCATATGGCCCAATGGAAATGTGACATATAAGGCACAGGACTGTATTTGAAAATGATTACCTAATTTAGCAAAGAAATTGCTCATGTCATTGATGAAGGAGAGGAATTCCAACATAGCCTTTGTTGTTTGTATACTTTCATGAAAATACCACTTGCAGAGCCAGTTAGCTGGTAAGCCCTCAGGAGCAGACCACTGGTCAGGAGCTTCATGCTGTTGCCCCCAGAGCCAGCTGTGTTTTTCTCCAGCTTGAAGGTCTGAAATTTTCCACCTGTGTCTACCTCTTCTGGTCTCCTCTTGGGAGCAGCAGTTGAGTCTCTTCCTTTTTTGTATTTACAGTTCCTAGAGTAGGAACACAGTAACTGATGACTTCATGAAGGACTGTGTGCGTGCATGAGTGGATGGCCAAAGAAACAACCCTATCCCCAACCACTCCCTCAGGAAAAACTTTCTTAAAATATCTATTTATTCCTCTAGTGATCATAGGCGGCTGAATACCTACTATGCGCCCGTTGTGACAATGATAACTTACCTAGTTTGGGCCCATCATGATGAAGAACAATAGAAGGAACATTAGAATAAAATATTCTAAATGCAAGGACTCTTACGTCTTAGGTTCAAATTCATAAATTTCGGAAAGACACGCAAAGTCATTAACCCCACAATGGTCTCTCACCTCCAAGGATGCCAAAGGCCTCTCAGGAAGAATGGATCTCCCAGCATGGGGTGCTGTCATGTCCAAGGTTGAGGAGCTGGAGTTAGTGAAGAAACACAGTGGCATTTTGATTTTTTAGAAATGTCTTTAAATGCAGCCATCCCTGATGACAAGAGGGAGGCAGTTTCCCTATAAGTGAAGAGCTGGTTGTTGGCATCTAAACCATCACTGTGTACCTGGGAGTGCCACCTTATATATACTGAGGCAGAAAGAAGAAAGAATACTCAAAATACCTCACAACACAGGCTTAGAGGACCAGATGGGGCCATGGATGTTCCTTTTGACAGAAGCCCACAGTAAACTCTCACGTCTCTGTCGCCCCTCCTAGATGAATATGACTCAAACTTCAAGGCATCTTAGCAGATAAACAATATAACGTGTATCCCATTATATTATTAATGCAAAGATAGGTGGTCTTAACTTTACTAAGCAAATAATTAGTCACCAAATGATTCAGAGAAAAGAACAGCTATTATTAGCATGGAAAGTCGCCTGTCAAAGGTGGTTGTGTTTGTATCTGGGAGGTGGGGCCTTTCCCATGGCCAAGCAGGTATGATATTGGTGGCAGCCGCCTTGGCACCCCCTCCGACATATATTTCTTTCTCTTAGAAAGAACAGAGGAGGGGAGATAAATTCAGTTGCTTTAACTTGAAAGTCAGTGCTAAGGGAGGCATTAGAAAAAACTTTCTTGTGGCTCAGAGCCCCGATTATCACAATTAAAGTCCAAGGTGTGGTGCTATTTGCTCAGCATGCTCTGACACATGAAAGAAAATGATTCAGGCAAGGAAAATAATTACACATTAATTTGTGTTTGGCAACTGTGTTTTATTCCCTTGGCCCACAAAGCGCAGATAAAAGGTGATATTGTTAAAAGTGTTTTATCTGCCTTCAATGGGGTTGCCATGGGCTTCATGGAGACAAACTCCTTTGGTTGGGCATTTGCCTGACATTGGAGGGTGCCTTTTGTGCCCCATTGCGGTGGCTGGCCAGGAGGAATGGAGGAAAGGTGCATTAGGAGCCGTTTAATGCCCTGGTCCATTTGTCTTGGTAGTGTTCCCATGGAGCTGGCCAAGTGGAGAAAAAAAGTGACCCTCTCTTGGATAAAAGTTCCAGTCCTCAACCATAGGGCACCTGTTACATATCATGGTGCTGTGTTTTGCCATAAAATGAAGAGCAGCCCAGCAAGGATCACAAACTCGGCTACCTCTGGAGATGGGCAGAGGAGGTCTGTGAGCAAAGGAGCACAGGCAGGCAGGGCGGTCAACAGCTGGCTGTGCCAGGAGGCAGTGCAGGCCCCCTGGAGGGGCTCTCACTATGCCAATGTCCCCTTTTAGTTTCCAGCCAAATTGTCTGAAACCTTGAAAAGAAAAATAAGGAAATCTATACTTTGAAAATGGAACTCTCAAAATTTGAATGTTGGCTTAATTAAGTGAAATGAAGCATGTCTACGGGCTGTCCCTGGCTTATGGGCAGCGTGGTTGAACCCCTGCAAAGCAGCACAGAGGTTTAACACCAGCTCCTGGAGTAGGAAAGGCCTAGGTTCTGGGCTCAGTCCCATCCCTTACCAGCTGGGTGACTCTGGGCAAGTTATTCAGTCTCTCTAAGCCTAGGTTTCCTGTTTGTAAAATGGAGACAATAACAATTATACCTCCCTCCGAGAGTTATTGTGGGGATTAAATGAGATAATGCAGGCAGGTTCTTTGCACAATCCCTGGCAAACAGTAAGCACTGAATAAATGTCAGTAATTATAACTAT
>NW_003852398.1:2740434-2749003 GCF_000181295.1 Otolemur garnettii
AAAAAAAAAATCATTGCCCCTGGCTTTTTGTTGGATAAGCAGTCTGGGACTTAACAGCTGCTCTATAGATAATGAGATAACTGCTGAATGGTTGAATGAATGAAGGAGTGAGTGAGTGAATGCCTATTCCAGCAAGGGCCCAGGATGAGCAATTAGCACTGCACCTTCTCTTTCTGGGGATGCCCTCATTGTTTTTGTGCCAGTGGCTTGGCCTCCTTGGACCTCAACTTCTCCATCTGTAAAATGGATGGAGTGTCCCTACCTAGACAACTCAGAAGGATGCTTTATGGTGTCCTGACATGAGCCTTTAAGGGCTCGTAGCAAAGAGCAGGGCTATTGCCCCTGACTGTGGGAGACGGCAGCCTTAACACTGAGGTTGTTCATTGTTGCGGGAAGGCTGGTCCTACCATTTCCCCGATGGCATCCACTTCCTACCCTGCCCCAGTCTGCTTTTCATCCCAGGAGGCTGCCTAGGAAACAGGCTCCATTGTCCCCTGGCCTCCGGTGAGATGTGTTCAGGGAGGAGCCTGCCTGGAGAGGGAGAGAGGCAGGGAAGAGGCTGAAGCCAGGATACTCATCTCCGGCCCCACGCCCACTCTCTGGAGGGGCTCTCGCTACACCAGTGTCCCCTTTTAGTTTCCAGGAGCTACAGCCTCTTCTAGTGCCTGAAGTATAAGGGTGGTCACTTCCCCAGGCCCTGGGCCACACCTTCGCTTTTCCTCACCTTGCTCACATTTTCGGCTCTCACTGATCCTCAGGGGCTCAGGTGAACACACCAGCTGTTTCCCGCTGCAACGCTGATGGATCTAACAGGACGTGCTCTTCACCACCCAATCAGTGAAGAATGCATTCCCTAATAAAGCAGGCTTCCAAGTGCCTTATTAGAGAACACAAGCCTGGGGATCAGACAGGCTGGAGCTCAAATCCCTGTGAGCCTCTTACTGGCTCTGTGAACTTGGACAAGTCCTGTCACGACTCCAAGCCTGTTTCTTAATCTGCAGAGCAAGATCTGCGTGGTGTCTTCCAGCAAGGCGGTGGGGCTGAGATGGACCGCCCGGCCACTCAGGGTGACCCCTTCACTCGCTCCTCTGCCTCTCCTTTCTTTTTCCCTTCTTAGACACAAGACTTTTTATACCTTTTTACTTTTGTTAAACTGTGCCTAATATAAATTGCTTCCACTGGCAGGAAAGTAACCTGTGCTCAGTGGCCCCCTGGGACATTCTTTCCGACCTCCCATAATCATGAAGCCTTATTAAGGTGGAAGCACAGTATAGACTCAAATCACAGTGTAAGAAGAAACATTATAGTCAAGCTCATCTTTGAAAAGCTTTAAAAATATATATATATGTATTATATATATATTAAGGAGGCTGAGGCTTTTAAAATATATATATATATAAACTTTGGTATATTTGTTTGTGGCTGTCTACTCTGCACCTTGGGTATATACATATACAATGTATACAGCCACGCACGCAGGTCACTGTATAAATTCGAAATGCAACTTCACAGAGTTTTCAATTAAAGAAAGGGGCCAAGGGAAGCTCTTGTAGCTGGCTTTGCAGGCATCAAAGGCATCTCAAGACCAGCAGCACTGGATTTGACATGTGAAGACATAGAGGCTCAGACTGGCAAAGCAATCTATCTAAGGGCACACAGCTATTATTCAGTGAGAGTCGAGATTCAAATCTACATGGGTCTGACTTTAAAAATCAATGTTCTCTCCCCCATGTCATAGTATGTGAATTTATTTGAGTTGGAGTAACAGGGGAACAGGAGCTCAAAGCCAGCATCACCAAGATGACGCTCACATTCTTACTTGGGAAATGGCTTGAGGCACTGAGCCTATTGCCTTTTTCACCCCTGGTTTCTTGGCTGTGTGGAGCCCCAGCCTCCAAATGGGGAGACCAGGACCCTGCACCGACTAGCTCCTGACCTCTCAGCGGGGCAAGGGCTGGGGACGGCAGCACAGGACAGTGGCCTCCACTGCTTGGCAAGCCAGGTGGAGATGTTTCTTGTTGGCCAGCAATGAATGGTGATAATTACTGGGAGATTAATTTAAGATTCTCAGATGAAAGATACTACAGAAGCACCAGGCCCAGAGAGACGGAGGCAGGGAGCACGAGCCCTGGCTGGGCCTGGCATCCTTGCTGTGACTCTGGTGCTGACTCAGACCCTGACCTTGGGCAAGTCATTTCACCTCGTTAGGTCGGTTTTCCTCATCTGTTAAATCAGCCTAATGATGGCTCCTCTTCCAAACCACTTTGATTCTCAGATGAAAGCATCCATAAAAGTGCACAGGATTGCTATTAATTGGGCCATTATTATTTTTATTATTAAATAGATTAAGTCCACTAAACTTTAACTATGTTTTGACTTCCCCCTGACGGGCAGGATGAGCAGTTAACTATCAGATGACAGGCCCCTCTGAAGTCGCCCATGCAGGGAAGCCTGGCAGACGGGTGCTTCCTTCAGGGCAGCCAGCGTCGCCCAGGCAGACGCAGTCTGTGCTGGGCCTGTTTGGCCACTTTAGCTTCCAACTTTAAATATCAGTGCATCCCACCAACTGTAGGTGATGTTCTCAGCAATTAGAAAGAACCAGAGATGGGCTCGGCACCTGTAGCTCTCAGCAGCTAGGGCACCAGCCACATACCCCGGAGCTGGTGGATTTGAATCCAGCCCAAGCCAACTACAACCAAAAAATAGCCAGGTATTATGGCAGGCACCTGTAGTCCCAGCTACTTGGGAGGCCGAGGCAAGAGAATTGCTTAAGCTCAAGAGTTTGAGGTTGCTGTGAGCTGTGACTCTATGACACTCTACCAAAGGTGACAAAGTGAGACTCTGTCAGAAAGAAAGAAAGAAAGAAAGAAAGAAAGAAAGAAAGAAAGAAAGAAAGAGAAAGAAAGATTCAGAGATGGAAGCACCTGGGTTCTCTACCTCCGCTGTTTGACTTTACAGACAAACTATGGAAAGCCTTTGCAAATCAGCTTCTTCAGTGGAACCATGGGTCCCACATCAGCCCACCCATTCCAGGCATGGCTTAGAGGAGACAGTGCCATGCAGATGTCCATGCTGGGTCAAGTCGAGTGTGGCAGCAGTCTCTAAAATATCTGCCTGCTACTCAAAGACAAGAAATCTTAGAAAGTGACTTTTAAGCTCCCATCCCTTTTCTATCCCTTCCTAGTGCTGCTGAGAGATGCAGATAATATCTACCTGCCAAGCTTGTGAGCATTAAATGATTTAGAGAAATCCCAAACCCTGGTGCCTAACACAAAATAAGTCCTTAGCAAACTGTGACTACCATTATTATCAGAAACCAAGCCTTGATGAACAGCAAACGAAGTGAACTCCCCCTTAATTCAAGAGGCAGGGGACATCCTTCTGTAAGTATGAGGCTTGCATATTATAAACATATAAAAATAGCTTGACTTTTACACAGCAACCAAAATTACATAAGAAAATATGGATGAGCTCAAAGGAAAATTCTAATCACGCATAGCCCTACTACCCAACGTGCCCACCAGAAAGCTTTTAGCAGGGATATATTTCCCTACTGCCTCTTCACAGACATGTTTGTTCCACACAAATCTAGGTAGCTAACGTTGCAGATTATAAGGTCCAAAGAGGAAGATTTGGTGGCTAAGAGCTCTAGCATCTAAGAAAAGTGATTTGAGTTCCAGTGTCCCTATGCTGCTAAATTTCAATGCAACGCTTCTCGCTTTGTGTTTTCTCTCTATATCATGAAGGCATTTGACTCAACCGAGTTTCCAGAAGTGTGAAATATGGTTGTAGTTTAGTTTTCTCATGCACTATATGTATGTATCAGAAATACCTGAATTGAAACGCATGCATATATTTTAAAAAATTACACCCAGAAGATCAAACTCAGGATTTCATGAATGGATATTGAAATATTAATATATTCTCCTAAATTGAAAGGGAGTCTATTTAAAGCAGACTGTAAGGAAATAGCAGTGACGTGGTATTCAGATAGCGCAAACCATCTCGACCTGGTCAGGAGGGTCAGAGAGCTGGAAAATGCTAGAGCAAGTGGTCTGTAGATTAGCTCTAAGATTCTCTGAAGGGCATGGTGGAGTCAATCAAGGAACTTCTCATAGACCTGTCCACCCTATTTCTGACAATGCACATAACCATAATCCCAAGTTTTTCACTGGAGGGCACTTTGTCCCAAACTATCCCTTTGTAGTGTAATCCTCACCCCACACAGTGGCAGAACCAAAGCTTGCAAGGAAAGTGAATGGACACAGTCCGGGAAGGCTTTTTCAGCTCATTCACATCTGGCCAGCATTTATGGAGCACCTGCTATGTGCCAGTGGCTGTGCTGAGATCTCACATGTGACCTGTCTCTTTTAATCTTTACGGCAACATTTAAAAATTTTAGCTGCACCTTTGTCACCCCTGGGGACTTTGGCTGGTCCTTTAGTTACTAGGACTCATTTTATCTTCAGTAAAATGAGGGCAATGAAATCTTTCCTGTATACTGTGTGGGATTAGCATCAGAATCAAAGGAGGCTATGTATGTACAGTGTCTTAGAAAATAAAAAGTTCTACCCAAAGAGAAAGGAGGGAAGGAAGGAAGGAAAGGGGAATGCAAAAACCTCTCTTCTCTCTGTCTCTTTTCCTTTGACAACGTTAACTCTCCAATAACATAAAATTATTGAGAAGACTTCAGATGTCAGTTACATCATCAGAGAACCGTGCAAACTCTGATTTGTCACCACTCCCCTTAGATTTAATTGGTAATCGTTGGCTCCTTCTGCACCAATCAATAGGTGGTTAAATTCTAAGCTCCTGGTTCTGATAAACCTGAGTTTGAGTTCCAACTCTGCAACTTGGGAGCGTGGGACTGTGTTTGACACCCATGTGCCTCTCCCAGCACCACGATCAGTTGGAGCACAACCAGAGTGCCTGCTCTATGGACTGTTGGGAAGATGTAATGTGCCGAATATATAAAGCCGTGGGCACAGGCTAATAATGCCTGCAGCTATTATTAACATCTGCTTTATAAAATAGGGTGATTATTACACCCACTTAAGAGATGAAGAAAGTGAGGCTCAGAGAGGTGCAACTTCTTGTTCAAAGCTACACAACTAGTAAGCAACGGAGTGGAGGTTTGAGCCCATTTTTGACTCAGTTCATGCTCGTTTGCAGACGCCTTCCCGGGAAGGAAGAAGGTGTGTCTGTGAGACAAGGGCTGGGGGCTCGGATCCAGATCACATATAATCACCTCTTTCTTTTGTTTGTATAGTGCTTTCCACTTTCAATGGCCTTTTCATTCATTATCCCCTAAAATGCAGCTGATGTGGTCACCACCAAGGCTGGATTATACTTGGAACTCTTATCTCTGACATCTTAATTCTGCTGAAAATGTCCTTAAATTTCGTAATTTGCAGACAAAAAAATCAACATGCCTCTTTGACACATTGTGTGTGCATTATCTGACAACAGATATTGGAGAATATCTAAAGTTAAATTGTCCCAGAGAACTTGGAATTTGTTTGTTTGTTTCTGCACAGAAATATTTTATCTGCCGGTATGTCATGCCTCCAACCCCAGTGATGTCGGTGCATCTGGGAGGCCCAAATGGAAGGGCGGGTAGTGAGGGCTGAGCCGACTCGAGTGCAGTAGTTAAGAGTATATGCCTCGGCTGCCGTCGTGAAGATCTAGGTTTGAACCCTGCATCTTCTCTTACCAGCTGATCTGTTCCTTCAGCTCTCTGCACCTGAGTTTATTTGTAAAATCATCTCTATTTTTTGAGGACTTTGGTGAGAATGAGATGAGAAAATCCACATACTGTAAAGCACCGAGCTCCCTGAGCACAATTCCTGGCCAGTTTAAATGTTCAATAACAGTCACAATTACATTGGGAGCTTTGTTCCAGCAGCAAAGTCAGCCTTCTTTAATGACATCCAGCCTAAAATCAAGTTAAATCGTGTCTCTTGGAATTTTCCTGATTGATACATGAGTCTGAGTCCCTGATGTGCAATCAGACTTACCCATAGATCCCTGAGGATTTTTACCTACCAATTATTATTACCTCTTCTTATTTTCAAGGCACACTTTTTTCTTTTTTTTTTTTTTTGAAGTTGTGTGAAATCAGAACAGGTCTTAAGATCTAAGGGTACACTTAGCATAGTGGTAAATCTTTTGATTTCTTTCCTTCAGTAAAGCTAAAGAAATCACCAGTGAGAAAAAAAGCCATAAAGTTCTCATTTCTTGTATTGCTTCCCACCTGGAGTCTGTTGGATATGATTGTCCCAGATCAGAGGTCCCGGCTGCTGAGCCGGCCAGAACCGTTGGTGGACGGAGCCTCGGGGCTGAGCTGGTGCAGCAGCGCCCTCTGGTGTCCAGGTGGCGTCCGGCCGGGACGTGCGGGAGACGCATGAAAGCAGCAAAGGCAGGCTTGGAAAAAAAACACTGACTTTCCTCCTGCCCGCAGAGAGAACTCTGCAGGTAGTGTGGGAGGCCCCATGCCTGCCTCGTGTGCAACAGTAGGGTGATAAGATCCGTCTTCCTTGAGCAGATAACTTAGCAAGCACAGCCCAGCCAGTGAGTTCTGGCTGCAAGGCCCTATTCTCAGGACAGGCCCTGCAAAGCCTCAGGTTTATTAGCTATTCCTTTACTAAAGTCAACCCAGCTCCTCTTTCTGGAACAGTCTGAGCACCAAGGTCTCCTCTTTGCTCTGCGTCTGTGAAGGATGAGAAGAAAGGGATACTGGGTCCAGAGAATAAGCCTTTGGGGACAGTGAAGAGAGGAGGCCCAGTCCTGCATCTGTGACCCGTCCTGCACTTTGTCTCTCCTAGGCCTGCCAGTCTGAGCAGCTCCCACAGTTTGACTCTGCATCTGATCCCAGTCAAGCAGGCTCTGCTTTCACTCCAAGGCCAGGATCCAGAATCCTGTCCCCAGCATGGGTGGACTCCCATCCCTAAGTTTGCGACTAGATCTCAGATCTCTGGAAGAAGGATGCAGTGTTGACCACCAGCCTGATCCAGGACAAAAGTAGGAAGCAAGTGGTCAGCAGAAGGAACTGCCACCCTCAGTCGCTCCAACAGGGCCATCCCTGTTCCTCCTTTTCCAGCAGGTGTGCTTTACTCAGAGGACGGCCTTTGTATACTGTTGACACAATGAGAAGTGGCAGCACACATAGACCAGTGGTCACACTTGTAGAATGAATTCGATGGTGGCCCTCCATGCTGGCAACAGTGGTATCTCCTCTACCTGGGGGAGAGGGCCGTGTTCTGTAGTCTGGCTTTCATGGGCAGCAACCACTGGCCCTTACCCCTAGCCTAGATTTCTATACTCTCCTTTTGTAGGATTCTCATTTAAATCTAGTCCACTACTGACCTCTCCTAAAGCTCTGCCTCCCTCATGGTCCCCTCCCCGACTTGGTGAGCTCTTCAATGCCCATCTAAGGCCAAACAGAGAAACCAAGTCCTCTGTGAGATCTTCCTAAATCCCCCAGGGAGAATTAGCCTCACCTCATCTTCCTTCCCATTCAAGGCATCAAGTTCACATACACCCACATCTCACTAAGTGTTATGGTGGAGTATAATTATTATTTGTAGCTCTGTCTCTCCTACCAGGCTGTGTTTTGCTGGCCCCTTCTGTTATTCCCCATGAGTGGTGCCTAGCACATAATGAATTTAGCACTCAGTGAAAGCTGTTTAAGAGAATGAAGGAACGGACCAAAAGTAAGGGGATGTCTCAGATACCGTTTTAAGGCTGTTTACCAACAGGGCTGTTGTCTGTTTCTGCCTCTACCAGACCCAAACTTAATTGCACATTCTAAGTCGCATCTGGAGAAAGGCTATCTCCATGGTGTTCACGTCACCACTTCCTTTGCTACACCCTATAAAGAGGGGCTTCCCTGCTTCCTGACTTTGAGAATCACTGAGGTTATGGGAGCTATTACTGATGGGACTGTGTTGGCCTATGGATGGTGTGAGGGTGGACTAAATCATTGAAGATCATTGTTCTTAGGTTTTTCTTTCAAAGAGAAAGGTATTAAACTGTAAATGGGGTACTTTTCTGATCCCTAATATTTATCAGAAATTTAACAAGATTCTGATACATCTTCTTCTGCTAAACCACCTGGGCTCCTTTCCTTACTTGGCAGCATGATCATTAAATGATATCTACTCCCAATAAAATGGAATTAGCCAGAATGTGAAGGGCATATCAGTCCAATGAAAATTAAATTTTGTCTCTTGAGGGAGTTGTATCTCTTTGGGGTTTATTGAATTTTTCTTTTTTCTTTTAAGCAAAAATATATACTTACTTCTTTTGGTTTTCATCTTGTTTACATTGGTGGTTGGTAACAAACCAAGAGGATGGACTTTGTTTACAAAAATGATTCACATCTATAGTTAAAATTTTCATAAAATGAAAGGCTTGGTTCAGCGCCTGTGGCTCAAGTGGCTAAGGCGCCAGCCACATACACCTAAGGTGGTGGGTTCGAATCCAGCCCGGGCCCGCCAAGCAACAATGATGGCTGCAACCAAAAAATAGCCAGGCGTTGTGGCGGGCGCCTGTAGTCCCAGCTACTTGG
>NW_003852398.1:2749101-2761023 GCF_000181295.1 Otolemur garnettii
AAAAAAAAAAAAAAGAAAAAGAAAAAAAAGTGAAAGGCTTATGAGTTTGCATCTGTATAACATGGAGCAGAAACCTTCATCCAGCTGTAAAAGCTCAAGTGCCAGCCACTTCTTTATATTTTCTAGGAGTAAATGAAAATCCAGAGAGGATTCAGAGACAATTCTAATCATTGAAGCATGAATAGGCACCCTTCATTGTACACTCATGTTGTGCCAAGAATTTTCAAACTATGTGATCTTATTTAATCCTCACAGCCACCCTGTGGGCTAGGTATTTTTATCCTCACTTGATAGACATGGCAACTAAAGCTCAGAGAGGGTAAGTAACTTCCCTAAAGTCACACAACCATGCCCCATCTCCAGCCAATCATTGCCACATCTTCCAACTCATCTATGGGAAACTATGAATCTGATTTGTATGGAAAGATACTAAAATGTTGGTAATCAATTAAAAACAATTTAGAACTTGATGATGGCATATAGGACCCATCTGGTCTGTGGACCCCTTGTGGGATTGACTGTGGTCAGGGTTGGGACTGTTTCTCATATCAATTTCTGCCTCTACCCGGTCCTGTTTCCTTCTCTGCTCAAAAGTGTTAATTTTGAGAGCACTTCCCAACAAAATTCCTGCACTCTATTCTCTATGTTTGAGTCTATTTCCCTCTGAAAATTTAACCTGATACACAAGAAGAGGGAGAAATCTGATTATGTGAGCATTCTATCCTGAAGAAATTAAAATATTGAAAAATCTGAATTATTGAATCTGAGTTTACTGGATTAAATTAAATGTATTGTTCACCTCTTCTTCCTCCTCTTGTCCTCACTGGTATCCTGCAAAGTAGCAGCTCATGGGGACGATTCAACCCCTTATAGGTGAAGAACTCATTATAGATGTGTGTGTAAGTCAGTAACTCTACTCTCCGTTTGCAAAACAGTATTAACCTAAAATGGCTGTGAGGAGTGATGTGCTGGAGAATGTGTAGCAAGTGACACTCTAGAAGGGGGAGAAAAAGTCCTGATTTATAATGTTGCCAATTTCTGTGGTGTAAATACTTTTACCATAGCCAATTTCAAGCTAGGAAGTCACCGAAAGTTCTATTTATTTATTTATTCATTTATTTATTTTGGGAGGGACAGAATCTCACTATTTGGCCCTGGGTAGAGGGCCGTGGCGTCACAACTCACAGCAACCTCCAGCTCTTGGGCTTACGTGATTCTCTGGCCTCAGCCTCCTGAGTAGCTGGGACTACAGGTGCCCACCGCAATGCCTAGCTATTTTTTTGTTGTAGTTGCCATTATTGTTTGGCAGGCCTGGGCTGGATTCGATCCCACCTGTTCCAGTGTATGTGGCTGGCTCCCTAGCTGCTGACCTACAGGCACTGAGCCACACAAAATGTTTTAGTTGAGAAGAGACGTGAACATCAGCTCTTGCAAGCAGGTATGAGCCAGTCCCAGGATACACTAGCTGTGACTTTCTTCCCGGTCAGCAGTGACTTAAGCACGTGGCTGTGTCATGCGTTTTGATTCAACAGACAGTTCTATGTCCCAGATGGTGTGTTAGCTCCTGTGAAACACCCAACAAACAAGGGATGAACTACATGGAAACTACCCAGATATTCTAGAGACTAAACCCCTGCCCTGAGAGAAAAATGGACAAGACCATTGGGTTTTATCTCTTTTTTCTTGGGATCCACATTCCAGAGACAAAAATACCTACAGTTCCTGGTTTGCTGGTCTTCGGTCTACTGCTTTGTCATCTTGCACCTGCCGTCTCCTAATCCCCGTGTGGTGAGCACAGACGCCTGTGGGGCGCAGGTAGAACACAGGAGCAGCTCTGGACGATGTTATCTCTCTCCAGAGAGGATTGCAATCGCTTCTAGAAGACAGTCAGAGTAGAAGCAAATCGCATCTTTCTGTTTGGGAACTGCGTTTTTGTTGGGCTGGGTGCTGGGCTTGGCGAGGTGGCAGGATTTCTTTTGGCTTGCACCTGGCAGGGATTCCCAACCAAAAAGTCTCGGGTATTCACCACGGCCTTTCCTCCTTAGTGGGTGCTTCATTCTTTCTTTTAAATCTCCCTATGTCCCCCAAACCCACGGAAGCTCTATTTGGCTTCTTAGTTTCTTGGCCTTCACTGCTTACAAATCAACACTCCCTTGAAGAGAAAGTCACCACCAAATTTTGGGCTCACGTTATATTTCCTTTGGCTCCTGAAGTCCTGGCTGCCTTGGTCCACCTGAATGCTACTTTTCACTCTTTAGCCTGTGAGACTCCCGAGAGCTCTGCTCATGTCTCTGCCTCCTGGCTGCCACCTTGTCCGTGGTTTGTCAGCCTTCAGGATCCACACATCCCATAACTGGCGAATGACTTAAACACACCCCAGTCGTTTTGCAGAGGTGTCCAATCTGCAGCCCACGGGCCACACGCAGACTTTGTGAGGACTTTTTTTGCTTGTCTGTGGTGTCAGATATCACCAAAAGTATGCACCAACCTTTGCTAATCAGCTTTCATTAATGTTTGTGTGTTTAATGTGTGGCCCAAGACAACTCTTACTCTTCCAAAGTACAGCAAAGAAAAAAAAAGGGTTAGACACTCCTGTTAAAGTATTTTCCTTCTCTCTGAGATCCTGGCCCCTTAAGCCCTGGCACTTTTAGTAGCTCTTCAACATCATTAAGCAGATATATATACACACACACACACATGCGTAAATGTATACACATATTATACATATTTTAAGTACAGTTTTTTTAGATGTTCTTAGTGGGAGGGTTGGTCTAAGACAAATTAGTTCATCATAGATGCAAACCCTGATTTTTCAATGTTGGCAATGAATCTAATTTTTAAAATATATTGTGTGATTCAACAATTAAGAGCCAAATAAAACATATCTTTAAGCCAGTTTTGGCCCACAGGCTGCCAATTCGTGACCTGTGGTATATTGGAATGCAAGTGAGAGGTATGCGTTAAGAGGTTGACCTTAATTCTGCTCTGGTTTGGGTTTGCAGCATGTAGAGTTCAGTTTTCAAGAGCTGAGGGGATTGAAGCATATTGAACTCCCTTTTGTCTATACCAGAATACAGACATCTGAATCCATCCTTTTCTTTTTTTTAGTCTCAAAATTGGCTTCCAATTTCTGGCTACCCACAAGAGAAAGATTTTGCATAAGATCTATGGGAAAAGCACCTGGCCTAGAGTCAGATTGGACCTGGGTTTGAATCCTGGCTCTGCCAAGTGTTAGCTATGTGACTTTGCATAAGCCACTTAGCCTGTTTGGGGTGTAAGTTCCCTGGAATGTTATTAAAATTCCCCTCATAGGATTCAAATTGTTGGGATTAAACAAGATAATCATGAGACTGGGCTGGTATATGGTAGATATTCAATATGTATCATTTCAGAGCCAGGTCCCACCTCCCACGGAATCCTCTTCTCTTTGGCCTCCTTTTCCCTTGTCTCTGTTCAGACCTGCAGGTCCTTTGATCCATTGTGTTTCCAAGCCCAGATCCTTTGGTCTTTCCAAGAGGAGACGGGGAGGCAGCTCTTGTCTACTCCCCAGACTTAGTCACTGTAATATATCCACCACGGGAGTCAGGAAGCTCCAGCCCAGGGGCAGGAGATCGGAGTAACTCCACCCTGGGCCAGTGTGATTTATTTCTGGGAAGGCTGGGGCTTGGAGAAAGGGGAGGTTTAAGAATTAACTCCTCATAAAACTTAAACAAATAAAGAAGAGAAAACAATAGAGCCATCCAGTGTCATTTAAGACTCATGAGCTTTTCGGCTTTCCCTAACTTTAGAGAAAAGAGGACACACTGAATTATTAATTAACAGAGGCTTCTAGATGTCACAAGTCACAAGAAAATATGGGTGTCTGGCTGCTTCCAATTACACAATGATGACCATATATTTTACAGTCGTTATTGCTGTTGTAGTTATTTTAAGCAAACGAAAAACTGTCAGGTAGGTGACAAAGCATTGAGAAATGCCCCCTCACTATTTCTTTTGGGGTTTAGCTGATTCAGAAAGCAAAGAGCTACAAAATGTTTTAGAAATGCCTTCAATTAAACCCCAGTGATTTTAGGAAAAATCCTGAAAGCCGACATGCCGTAAGACTGCAGAAGCTGCAGAAGCCACAGAAGCCAGTCAGAATATTTAGGCTTTATAGAGAAATACTGAGTAGGGGCGAGGAAAGGAGAAAGTGAATTGTAGACTAGTTAATCTGCCTATATGAAGGGCATTGAATAATCTAGGAGGTCTTTATTTAATCCATGAAGTTACAGCCCCATGTTTTAGATTTCAGTTCAAAATGATGCATAAAGGCAAGAATAAAAGATGACATTATAGATTTTTCTGGAGTGTCTCTAATTGTTATTAACAGGGAGAAGGGATTGTTAATGTGGTAGGAGGTGAGCCTGTGTTCACCGGTCAGGTAAGGTTAAAAACTAATTGCGTGTTCACAAAAGCCCCAGGAGGTCATTGTTTCTTATCTGACCTGGTGATAGCAAGGCCAGAATTCAAGCTCAGCTTTTTCCTTTGCTCTAATCCTAATGCCCGGCTGGCTAGAAGAGAACACTTCTTCAAAAAAGGGACTTTGTGTGACCGTGCATAGATCCAAAAGCTCACACGTAGCTATGTGTGCAAATTCTCACTGAGCTTTCATCGGGGAGAATTATATAATAATATCATATGATTTTGCAAGAAGTTCACCAGGGCTATTTCAGAGGCTGTCAGCCAAGACACTGTTCAGACAGTGAGGCGTCAGAGCTGCCACTACAAAGTGGATGTTAATTACCTAAAACAATGTGTGTAATAGGCAAAGAAAAAAAACAGGACCTGCTCTCTCAGCCCAAACCACTCATCTATTACAGCGCCAACTGCACAGTTATTTAGCCTGGAGGAGTTGTAATTAGCCGGTTTGCAAATTAATAAAATCTTTAAAAAAGGGAGAGAGAAAGGCTACAAGGGGAAAAGAATGGTGGGAAACTTTATATCTCTGATTCTCTAGGAATATATTTAGCCTGCAATTACCTCATTAACTGCCCCAAACTCATTTACTATATGCCCAGTATGTTCTCTCTGATTAGGGTAGTTGGGTGTTGCACAGACCCAGGAGGGCAGACAGTGAAAGACGACCCAGGAGAGCAGGAGATTGGCCTGTTCCTATCTCAAACCCAAATCGCTTGTCTGGATTGAGTTTGCAAATGTTAATTCCTGTACTTCCTTGTGCCAGAGACATTAAAACACACCCAGGTGAACCGAATGCTAAATCACACTGGTTCTTAAAAAGCCAGGGACTGGGCATGACTAAGTTCTGGTAACAATGGATAATTCCTAACCTAGGACACTCTAATTAGCTCTTTAATCCTATTGACCTTTAATAACAAGACACACATAATGAATGGTTAGTTGACATTGTTTGGTGGAGGATGTTTTCTCTCCTAATAATGAAAAATTTTTTTCTTCTTTTTTTCTCTTTTTCAAGATGAAAGAGTTTGCAGCTAGCTAGAATGGCATTATAGCATGCTTGACTAATTCATGGAGTCACTCCAAATCCTCTCAATTCCAGTGTAAGGGCTTCCCACATACAGGGCACAACTATGACTACCATTATGGTAAATAATTGGTAACAGCCTATTTATTCAACACTTAACTATGCTTTAGCTGAACAAATTATTTTAATCTCCATTATCAACTTTGCAAAGGGGGTATTATCAGCCCCACATTACAGATGTGGAATTGGATGCTCAGATGGGTTAAGACGTTTGCTCAGGTTATAAGCAAGAGGATGTGAATCTAGATGGCTTGTCTCCAGAGTCCTCTGAACCAAGCTCCCTGACCACAGAATTCTCTTGTGAGGATCAAGGTCAAGTCTACACAAATGCCAGGAGTCAGAGTCAAGTTCTCTGAGCTATTTTCTGTAATCAGTTTTCCCAGTAAGTGTCAGTCTTGGAAACAGAGTAGACCTCAGCCTAGAGAGTGCAGCTTTTGCTGCTCTACCCACCAAGTCTCCAGTTTTTCAAAGAATATGACCCTCATTCACCAGTTGACTCTTCACTGTCTCTTGCTAGAACTTCATTAATTTAGTATACTGCTTTGAATTTGGTAAGATTAAAATCCCAGTGTATAGACCCACTACCATATATATGCCACTGGTAAGAATGGAATATGGATGGGACCAGGCAAAGTGGACCTGGGGAAACAGGCACCAGTCAACAAAGAAAAAGCCTGGAAATGAGATGCCTCAGCCCAACACTTGCCATGTGATAATTTGATCAGGGCCAGCCTTGTGCAGTGAGGGAGGCCCCACCAACACCAAGTCAAAGGTAAACATGTTGGACTGGATTGGAGGTGGGAAGGATGGTACATATTTGTAAGCTCAATACTCTGTCTCCAGGAACTAAAACAGTGCCTGGAGTATGGTGGATACTAAAAAATGTGTGTCTAATGAATAAATGAGTGAATGGTCTCCTCTCTCAATGAGACCATGCTACTCTGTGAAAAACAGCAAGGGTCTCTCTGATCCTTAGGTTGAAGCATCCACGCTTCTCTTTTAGGAATGAAGGGCATTTCCCAGAGATGCCTTGCCAGGCTTTCTGTCACAGCTCACGACCCACAGCTGGGTTACATGATTTTTCCTTATCCAGTCTCTGGTGAAGAAAGTATTCCAGAAGCATTCGTGGATTTATTAATTTCATCTCCAACAGCAGGATAGAATTAACTTATTTTGATTTATCTGCCCATGAAGCAGTATCGATACTTGGACAAAATTGGAGTTCTGTTAGAAAAAAAGAAGGGGGAACTTGATGATGAGGGAACAACTAGCAACCTCAGGTAGACAAAACATTGTTAGTGTCCAGCATAGGGTCGGTATTCAGTGAGGAAATAAAGGAACAGTCAGTGAAAGTGTGGAGCTCAGTGTAGGTACAGACAAAACTCTGACTCATCAGTTGGAGGCAATTTTGTCCCTATGTTTCAGACATTGCTGAAATAGTGCTGGTTAGAATTTGAGTTTTCAAATCAATCACTGGTTAACTGACTAATTGGTGAGGTAGGCACTGGTTCAGTAATTTGACAGTTACATGACTTCCACATTCTCAGATTCAGCCCAGATCCAAAGACAGTGGGTTGGGTTTATCAGGTTTAGAGACAGAGAACCAAAAAGACCAAATAATGTGGCCACAGTCAGACCACTGTAATGCAGCTGCTCTCAGCGTTGTGTTTTCTTCACAATTTAACATGGGGAAGAAGGTTTTCTTTTGGATTTTTTAAACATAATTATAGCCATACTTGTAATAATACTATTATAATTTTTGTGGGATGAAAAAATGCATTAAGAGCTGACATTAGAATTCCTCTTATAAAGTAACCTTCTTTTCAGTCCAGAAAATACATTTAATTCCCTGTAAAAGACAAGGCACAAACATGCACACACACACACACAATTACTGACTGATAGACATAAGCATAAACTAGGGAGTGAAGAAAGAGGAGGGAAAAGAGGAGTGGAAATAGAAATGGAAGTGGAATTTTTAAGAACAGATGGGTAGATAATTTACTTTTAAGAGAAAGTGGGTGTTTAGATGAAACCACTGTTCTATATCCTTTAAACCTTCACCACCATCTTCTGCACTACCCAGAAGTTCAAGGTTACAATGAACTATGATCAGGCCATTGCACTTCATCCAGCCTAGGTGACAGAGAGAGATTCTGTCTCTAACAAAAACAAACAGGCTCGGTGCCCGTAGCACAGTGGTTATGGCACCAGCCACATACACTAAGGCTGGCAGGTTCGAATCCAGCCCAGGCCAGCTAAACAATAGCAACAACAACACAAAAATAGCCAGACGTTGTGGTAGACACCTATAGTCTCAGCTACTTGGGAGGCTGACATAAGAGAATTGCTTAAGCCCAAGAGTCTGAGGTTGCTGTGAGCTTTGACGCCACAGTACTCTACCGAGGGTAACATAGTGGGACTCTGTCTCAAATAAAGAAAGAAAGAAACAAACAAACAAACAAAAACTTCTATAGACAAAGAAGTCCTGTGAATTTTTTTTAATCAAAAAGGGGATGAGTTTCAAAACATACGACAAAGACTTTCTAAACAGAAATATCAGGAACAGCACATACTGTTTTAGCTAAATACTGATCAGCGGTATCAAATGTTGCCCTATATTATGTTTTTATGTCTTTGGCTGTACAAGGTAAAAGAAATTCTTTTTTGTCTCTGAGGAAAGAGTTGGTCATGGAGCAGCCTGAAGGATCAGAAGATGAGGAAAGTGACTTGAGGTCATAGCTTACATATAGGAAGAGCAATTCAAGGTTGAACCAGGTGAGGGGACCAAGACCTTTGGCCCTCACTTAAATTTTCTCACCATGCTATTTTGAGAATACAAACAAAATCAAATATTTGACTACAGAATGATTACAAGTGAATACATATTAAATATACTATTAACCACATTAAAAAATAAGTTGGGAAAATGTAACATACATCACAGGGAGTTAATATGTTCCATATATAAAAAGCTCCTTTAGGCCAATAAGACAGTGCATGCCCCAACAAAGAAACTCACAAAAGACATGAATAGGAGCTCACCAACACAGATGTATTCAGCTAGATTAGGAGTATCATCACATTCTATTCCAAAAAAAAAAAAAATGTTCAAAATACATAAGGAAAAAAAGTTAGAAAGGCAAGGAGAAATTGGCAACAACACCAGGGTGAAGGAGCTCATTAGCCAAACTTTCTTCCCTTTAAGGATCAAGCAGGAATCAAATAAGGAATGTAAAAAAAAAAGGGATAAAATGATTTTTTTAGCTCAGCTTAATCAATATGTATTTCAAACCTTATACCTACAAACAAAGAATATACAATCTTTCCAAGCTTCTTTGGGACAATTTCAGAAAATGACCATTCTATAAACCAGAAAGAAAAATCTCAAAGAAACCTCTTTCAGAATTAGAAAATTTATAGAACACATCCTTTGACCACAATAATAGAGATTTAAAACAAAATAATAACATTCAAATGACAATAAATTTATGGGAAATTAAAAACACTAACCTAAACAACTCTTGAAAAATAGAAGAAATTAAAAGTATAATTATAGGCCATTTAGACAGTAACAATGAAGACACAGCTTGAGAGGTGTGGTCAGAATTGCACCCAGAGAAAAGACACACCCTTGAATTCTTAAATGAATGAAGATGAATGAGCAGACCGTCCCAACAACAACAGCAACAACAAACTTGAAAAGAAAATAATAAAGCAAGCCTTAAAGCAAAAGGCATCACTGAAAAAATTAAGTACCAATTAATCAATTAGGTACAAAAGAAATAAATACCCAACAGAATTGATAAATCTCAGAACTGGCTCTTCAAAAGACCAAATACAAAGTTCTAGAAATTCATTAATTAGTTTTAAAAAAGAATATATGCCTTTAACATAATTAAAATAGATTGTTAACTGGTGTGGTAGCAAATAATCAGATAAATGGGATGTAATAAAAGGCCCAGAAACAGAGCTAAGTATATTAAAAATTGAGCATTAAAAAAGTTAAGCTTGAATCAGCAGAGAAATAGAGATTGGAAAACCAGACAAACCATGGATTTACAAAAAAATTTAGTTTCCTACCTCACACTATACAATGAATAATTTCCAAGTAGATTAAAATCTAATGGACAAAATACAGCCATAATCTAGAAGGACATAGGGGTGAATTATGATACTTACGAGTTCAGCAGGCCAGAAAAACAGAAACGGAAAGGGAAGTACTGAATTTGGCTACATATCTAAATATATTTGTTTATCTGTTCAATGAATAATGTCTCCTGTGTCCAAACACAGTTAGAAGCACTTGGGAAACAGCAGTGAACAAAATCCACAGAGACTGCTGCCCTCTGGTGAGGGAGATAGAAAATAAGCAACATCAAATACACACCTATTGTAACAAGGACACCAGCAGACACTACTCACTGTGTGTCAGAAGGTGAGAAACCGTGGGTCATAAGAGGTGCTAAGAATAAATTAGCACAAAGCATGATAAGGCGATTGCAGGTGTAGGGGGTGGGTTGCAATTTTAAATAATCCGAGTCATCTAGTTAACGTAGGTTTCACCAAGAAGGTGACAGCAGTGATGACCTTGAAGAAGTGGAGGGCACCTCCTGTCTGTCTCCAAGAAGAGTGTTTGCCTGTGCAAAGACCCTATGGTGGAAATATGCTGGGACTATTCAAGGAATCATAAAGGGAACCTTCCATCTGGAGATCGACCACCGGGAAATGAAGCCAGAGAGCTGACTGGACAGAAGAGACCATGGCAGGGTCATTGGCTGTACTCTGAGAAAGATGAGAGCCACTGAGCAGGGGAGGGACTGAATTGCTCTGGGGCTGTGTCAAGAGTAGACTGCAGGAGATCCAGGCTCAGGGAAACCAGTTAGGAGGCTCCTGTAGCCACCCAGCAAAATACAGTGACAGCTTGTGCCATGTATCAGAAGGAACAGTGCACGTAGTTGGGTGTAGCCTAAAGGCAGAGCTAGCAGGATTTCCTGTGAGGTTGGAGGGGGATAAGAGGGAAGGGGCTGCATCGAGGATGTGTGTGGTGTAGCAATTGCAGCTGCTGTGCTGGTGGGCAAGGTCGAGCAGGTGTGGGGGCAGAAGACCCAGATTCAATTTTGGACACATTGAACTTGAAGTATGCCTTAGACACCAAGTCAAGAAGTCAAAAGTGATGTACAGCTGAGATGTTCAAGAGCTGGACACAGAGATCTGGGCAGGATCAGGACATGTCTTAGCTCAAGCTGCCAGGACAAAATGCTGCTGGCTGGGTGACTGAAACAACAGAAATTTCTTCTCTGAAAGTTCTGGAGGCCAGAAGTTTGGGGTCCAAGCGCCAGCAAGGTCCTGGTAAGAACTTTCTTTCTGGCTTGCAGATGGCCACCTCATTGCTGTGTCCTCTCATGGTGGAGACAGATAGAGATCTATCTCTCATATTCTCTTTTATAAAGACACCAGTGTGATAGGATCGGGGCCCAATCTCATGACATCATTTCGCTGTAATTTTCTCCTAAAGAACCTATTTCCAAATACAGACATCCTGGGGTTAGAACTTGAACGCACGGATTTGGGGGGCCACATTAGTCCTCCATAGCCATCCAGAATAGTGTGTAAATGGTATTTAAACGCATGAGACTGGAGAAGATGATGGGGGTTGGGGGAGAGTGTGAAAAGGTGGGAAGAACAAGGGAGCAGAAATAGTACTCATAAAGCTCATTACAAAGCAGACAGCATGCCGGGGAATTATTTGCCACATGTATCAAAGGATTCATATGCTTGTGGCACTTAGGATGCTTTTAAGTGAATGACACACCCAAGGAAAACTGGGCAGTGGACACGCAGAGGCAACTCTCATAAGAAAATTCAATCGCCCATTAAACATACAATGCACTATTTCATCTCCTTAATCATCAGACAAATGCAAACCAAAAATCATGAGAGAGAATTTCCATCAATTTTTGTCAATTAGAATTAAAGAAAGATGACAATGACTTGTTCTGTGGCAGTTAGGAAAAGGGGCACTTCATGCTTATCAAGGAGAAGCTCTATTACATGGCATTTGAGCCAACTGTACCAATTTTAAGAGAAATGTATGGGATTAGAAGTCATTGGTCACTTTGGGGAAGAAGGTGTTAGTGCAGGAGAGCTATTAAAGAAGTATTCCCAGGGAGTATGTGGAAGTGTCTAGGGTGGGCATAGGGAGGTGTCCAGGTAGGCATGGGGGTCATCCAGGGTGGGCATGGGTCATGCAGGGTGGGAGAGGGATGTCTAGAGTGGGCCTGGCAGTGCCTAGGGTAAGCATAGGAGGCGTCCAGGTGAGCATGGGAAGATGTCCAGGTGGGCATGGGAAGATGTCCAGGTGGGCATGGGAAGATGTC
>NW_003852398.1:2761200-2766153 GCF_000181295.1 Otolemur garnettii
GGTGGGCATGGGAAGATGTCCAGGTGGGCATGGGGAAGGGGCTAGTAATGTTCTACTTTTTGATCTATGTGGTGGTCCATGGGGGTGTTCACTGTGTACAAATTCATTGAGATAATTTTTTCCTAGTAAATTATACTTCCATATAAATTTTAAAAATATTATACCTTCCATCTGACACAGAAATTCCCTTTCAACAGGTGACAGAAGCCATTCAGCAGGCTCTGAAAGCAGCACTTGAGAGTGACCTTCCAAGGTCAAGCGGGATGCATCTGTGTCCTGGTGCATCGGGGATGCAGGCCCCACCTGGGCTGCCTTTTCCACCTCTTACCTCCCAGATGCCACACGCCAGCAGCAGCACGGTAGCCTGCAGACATTCTCTCTGGACTGCCAGGGTTCAGCTCAGTGTGAGCACTGGTTTTTCAAAGACTCTTCCATGAGAGAGGAAGCGCATTCCAAATTAGTTGAAAATCTGTTTGTGGTATGGGCGGTTCCCAATAGTTCTGTTTCACAGGTAGAACTTCCAAAGGAGACACCTTATAACAGTGGTTAAAACGTCATCTTTGTATGTAAATAGAAGACCTTTCAAAGGGAGGCAAAATGCTGTAAAGCTAACATTGTTAGGTAATACTTAATCTATCTGGACATCCTTTCATCAGGGGTGATGCAAGGTTGCGCCCCACTTTATAGCCGATCAAGCCCACTCTCAGGGAGAAGTCAGGTGCCCATCCCAGCGCTGATGCAGAGCCAGGCTGTGGACTGCAGGGCTCGCTTTCCTCTCTCGGCCCTGGGTGTCTCTACCTGAACCTTCTTATAAATTCAGAGTTGGGGTCTCATCAGGAAAGCCTCTGAAACATGAGTCACATTTTTACAAGAAATGGACTTAGCAATTAGAAAGTCAGTTTTATTGTTAAAGCAGAAGGAAAAAAAAGTTGCTGTTAATGCAAAGAAAGATGGCCTCACTGGCTCTTCCTGCTTCTTCAGATCCTGGGTTAAACGTCACCTCCTAGAGATGTTTCACTGACTCCTTCCCATTCCTCTCTCAGAGCACCCCATTTTCCTCTACACCCTAATTATGAGGAGCAGAGGTTCAGTTCTATGTTGGTGTCATACTCCACAGGCTTAAGAGTAATTTTATCACTGCTGTAATACTAGTACTTATAGAAGCACCTGACACATGGTAGGTGCTTAATAAATTCTAACAGCATAAATAAATGGACATTTTATTCCCAATCCATCATGTTTCCCTATTTTTAAAAGGAATGAGAGAGACTCAGTGCTTCCCTGATGGCTCTACTCTGGCCAGCAAGGTTCTAGAGCAGGGGTCCTCAAACTTTTTAAACAGGGGGCCAGTTCACTGTCCCTCAGACCTTTGAAGGGCCGGACTGTGGGCCCTGGGATGAGTCAGCTGCTAAGCAGGACAGGCAGCAGTGGCAAAAACACCCAGCGGGTTGGATAAATGTCCTCAGCCGGCTGCGTGTGGCCTGTGGGCCCTAGTTTGAGGACGCCTGTTCTAGAGCAATGCTTCTCAACCTGAGCTGCCCACTGAAATCATCCAGAAGCTTAAAAATAGTGAATGCAGGTGGAATTGGTCTGGGGTTCAGCTTGGACGTGGGGAATTTTCAAACTCCCAGGTTATTGCACTGAGGAGCTGAACATGGACCCCACACCTGTGTAAACTGTGCAAGTGCTTCTGGTCCCCCACATTCCTTAACACCAACTCTTTGCATTAAAATATATATAACACAGAATCCATCATTTTAACCATTTTCCGTGGACATTTCAGTGGCATTAAGTACATTCACATTGTGCAACCATCCCGACCATCCCCTTCCAGATCCTTGTCATCTTCACCAACTGAAACTCTGTCCCCATTGAGTGATAATTCCCCCCGTGTCCCCCAGCTCCTGTCCCCTGGCAACACCCATTCTCCTCTGTGTGTCTGTGAATTTGCCTGTACTAGTTAGTACCTCCTGGAGGTAGAATCTACAATATTTGTTCTTTTGTTCTTATTTCACTTAGCAAACTTCCTTGAGGTTCATCTATGTTGTGGACTATATCAGAATTTTCTTCCTTTTTAAGGCTGGATATTATTTCATTGTGTGTACAGACCACATTTGGTTATCTATCCATCTGCCCAGGGCATTGGGTCTGTTTCCACTTTTTGGCTGTTGTGAACACAGGTGTGCAAATGTCTCTACAAGTCCATGCTTTCAGTTCGTCTGAGTGCATACTCATAAGTGGAATTGCTACTTCATCACTCTTCTCCTTTTAATCACCATCTTCCCCACCAGCAACACATTTTTAAGACAAGTTGTTTACTCCTAACTGGAATTCTCCTCAAATTCACGTGAAGACTGGGATGAAGAGGGTTTGCACAAAAGAAAGGAATGATATTCAAGTTAATGACCTCTCAAAAGAGCAAAAATCAATCACAGATTTGCAAAGTCCCTGAACCTGGCGTGTTCTGGGCCCCGTAGAGAGGCCTGCACTGATAAGCACAGGTGCACCAATCCCAAACAGCCTGGGCTCTGAGGCTGATTCTGACAAGAGATGATAGTTTCCTGTCTGAGATCACAGCTGGGACATTTCTGAGCCATTGTTCCCCCTGGAGCCTTCCTGATGCTGGGGGGTTGTGACAGATCTGGGAGGAAGTGACTGTGACTTGATCTTCTTTGTGACATAAGCAATAAACTGTGGGCTTTGGAGGGGGCCCCCTGGGGCCCCTTTACTCTTGTCAATGCCTGGCTCTCCCAGATATCAGAAGGGCCTTCCTTCGCCACTTTTAGGAGCACCAAGACCCATCAGAGTCCAAGAGGCTACAGGAATGACAGCAGGAATAACAGGTATGACAGACACCATGTTCTTGGAGTCTATGGAAGTAGAAGTTTGCTCCCAAGAGGAATGTAGTTTGATGAGCACAGACATCAAGTTCATTGCTACACTAAGCAATGATCTCTTTCAAATATGGTAAAAATTAGCCAATCATAACAATGGAAGCCATGATTAAAGTGACACCAAACTCTCTATAACAGAGCTGATCAGCCTTGAAACTCAAGACTGAGTACCGGGAAGTAACAGCAGGCCAGGAGAGAGCTGGGGCCCAGGAGGCTCTCTTGCACCAGTTTTGCAGAGACCCTTTAAATAGCTCTGTCCTTATTACAATGAGCTTTCCTGAGCACCAGCTGTGGGATAGGCTCTGTCCTGAGCAGCTGGATAGCTCAGTGTTCAGAGCGTGGGTTTGGGTTGGGTCAGCATGCCTGTGCGCTCTTAGCAGTCACTTCCTCCCTCAAAGCCTCAGCGAGGACAGTGCTGGGCTTAGAGTAAGACCCCATTGCAAGGTTTCCTGTAATAATAGTTGTACTAAGGGCTGAACTAATGTGAGCCTGATGCCCACAGCAGCCTGCACATCCTTCCTCTGCAGATGAGCACATGGGGTCTCGGTGACAGTCAGTAACTCCTGCATCAGTTTCCTCCCGCTCCTGTAACACATTGTCACAATCTCAGTGGCATGAAAGCAACACCTGTTTATTCACTTGCAGTGCAACAGTTCTGAGATGCCAAAACTGAGGTGTGGGCAGGGCTGTGAGCCCTCTGCCAGCTCTAGAAGACGACCAATTTCCTTGCCTTTTGAAACTTCTGGGGCTTTCTTTGTGCCTTGGCTCTCTCTTTCCCCCAACCATTTTGTGTCTTTTCTCTTTTTTCCCCTGCTTTCACTGCCATGTCACCCCCATCCTCTCCTGTAGTCAAATCTCCTTCTGCCTCCCTCTAAGGTCACTTGTGTTACATTTAAGGCCCTGATGATACGGGACAATCTCCATCTTAAGTTCCTAAACTTAACCGCATCTGCAGAACTTAATCACATCTTTAGCCTTTTATTATATGATGTAACAATGTATACATAATGTAATAATGTATAGTTTCAGGAATTAGGGCACGGACATTTTGAGGAGCATCATTCGGCCCAGGACAGTAACTAAAGCTATTCCACCAGTGAGTGACAGCACAGGGTCTTGCACTTTGCACTTGTACTTTGTCTGATTACAAAGCCATGCTCTTGCTAGCTCAGCAAACTTTTCTTTTAATCAGAAATCAAAGTATTTCTCATTCAAAATGTTAAAACATTGTGGGTCAAGCTGAAGCCTTCTTCACCACCCCTCCTCTAAAGCAATCTTGGCTCCTTCCCATCTCCAGAGATGTATTTGCTCCACTGAGAGATTGCTTGCCAGAATTTCCTCATTTGTTTGTACAGATAGTTACCTACTCCTACTAAGTATGTGGCATTTTTATTCATGTCCATATCACACGCTTTCTGCCATTCCCAGTTTCTACAACTTGTTTTGCCTTCTAACAGTATATCTGGACCTTTTTCCATATGGCTCTACAGATCCTAGGAAGCCCCTCGGTCTCCCTTTTCACGGCTGTGCCATTGTTTTTCTATCCCATCTCCCACTGTACACATATTCTTGTTCATACCTCCTAGGCCGCATGTGGGGAAGCTTCTCTAGGGTGGATACAGAAAAATGAAATTAATGGATGACAAATTTTAAATTGCATTAAATGCTACAAAATTGTCTACAAATGAAACTCAGACTCTTCCTGCTACATTAGGTTTTCTAGCAAGAGAGAAAAGTGTCCTGGAAAAGCTTTCTTGTGCCCAGACTTAGGTGTCTGCCATGGTGCCTCAACCAATAAGCTTCAGAAGCTTCCCTCACTTACTGGTTCAATCCAAGACTGACTTGCCTGATGGAGTTCAGTCGGTGGGAATGAGTGCTTGGGGCGTTGGCTTCAATTAACCATCAAACCTTTCTTGTCTGCAAATTGTGCTGCTGGAAACAGTGCTGGAATCGGAGCCAGGAGACGGGGTTCCAGATCTCCCTCCAGTTACCATTACCAGGCATCTGATATGTGTAGGATGTATCAAATTTAATAAATTTGTCTTTTTTTTTTTTTTTT
>NW_003852398.1:2766386-2766742 GCF_000181295.1 Otolemur garnettii
GGTTGAGCTATAGGCGCCGAGCCTAATAAATTTGTCTTATGTTGATTTTGTCAGGGTCCCCTAAATGTTCTGTATTCAGATGTCTTCAGTAAATTATAAAAATTTTTATTTGCTCACTCTGACAACTATCCATTGCACTACCTTTCTTTTCTGGGGAACAGATTAGCTGGGAGGTTTCAAACATGCCTGGGTTCGATCCCAGCTATATGATTCATTAGGGTTGTTATAACAAACACCACAGGCAAGGCAGCTTAAACAGCCGAATTGTATTGTCTTGCAGTTCTGAAGGTTGGAAGTCTGAGATCTAGGGTGTCATCAGGGTTGGGGTTTTTCTGAGGCCTCTGTCCCTGGCTTGC
>NW_003852398.1:2766975-2770574 GCF_000181295.1 Otolemur garnettii
ATTCATTCCACAGTGTGAAAACTTACATGGCATCAGACCGCAGCCAGGTGATGGGGAGAAAGCAGCGAACGAGAGAGGCACATCTCTGCCCTTACGGACCTTACGTCTTGATGAAGACAGACAATCCCCAGACAAATATGTGTACTGGAAAACAGGAAAATAAGCACTTTTCTGAGAATTAAAGTGGACAGATGAAATAGAGAATGCCTGGGGGCTACTTTAGCTAAGTCAGTCAGAAAGGGCCTCTCTGAGGAGGTGACAGTTAAGTCAAGCCCTGGATAACAAGAAACTATGCATTTCAAAAAGAAAGAATAGCTGTGCAAAGGCCCTGAGGTGGGACTAGCTTCAAGTTTTGAAATAGTAAAATTCCCTGCTCTAAATTTCTATGAGACTTTAAAAACCTTTTTTAATGAAAATTTTCAAACACATCCAAAGTAAACAGAGGCGTAAAATCAACCCACATACTTCCCATCATCTGGTGTCAACAACCATCAACATTCTGTCATCTGTTTGTTTTCTCAAATCCCTGCCTACCCAGTCCCCGAGCTCCCAAACGGTATTCTTATAGTTCTCTTCCTAGATGAAATTTACATACATTGAGCTGCATGACTCTTAAATGCACAATTTTGACAAAACGATATAATGGTGTAACTCACACCTTCGTACAATACAGAAGGTGTCCATTCACCTTGAAAGTTCCCTCCTGCCCCTTCCCAGGCAATCCCCCACTTCTCATATGAAAACAACTGTCCCTAATTTTTCCACCACATATTTCCACTTATTTTCGAAGGTCCTATAAATGGACCCAGGCAGTGCTTGTCTCAGCATTGTGTCTATGAGATACATCCAGGTAGCTGTGTGTGTCGGCGAGTTTCACCCTTTTATTGCTGAGTTGTATTCCACTGTTGGAATGTGCCACCACTGGTTCATTTATTCTCCTGTTGATGGATAGTGGGTTGCTTCTAGGTTGGGGATATTATAAATAAAGCTGCTGTAAACATTCTCGTCCAAGGCATTTCATGGATGTATGTTTTCATGTGGCTTGGATAAATCCTGGGTCAAAGGAGAGGTGTAGGTATGAGAACTGTTAAGACCTTTGCGGCAGAGGTTATGCTACTTTACCTTCCCACCACGAATTGTTTGGTTGCTGTACGTTCTTACCAACACTTAAGTATTTTTAGTCATTTAAGACTTAAGCCATTTCAGAGAGCATGGAGTGGTATCCCAAGGTGTTTTTATTTCATGCTTTTCCCCCAGTTTTTGGCCAGGGCCAGGTTTGAACCCGCCATCTCCTGTATATGGGACTGGCGCCCTACTCCTTGAGCCACAGGTGCCACCCCTATTTCATGCTTTCCTAATGACCAAAGATGCCGATTATTTTTCATATGCATATTGGTCATTGACACATATTCTTTCTTGAAGTGTTTTAATTTTTTTGCCTTTATTTTAAAATTGGCTACCTAGCATGTCTTACTAAGTTTTACGAGTTCCTTATGTAGTCGTAACAGAACTTCTGTGCCAGATACGTGTTACAGATATTTCTCCCATCTGTATCTTGCCTCATTTTTTACATGTACATTTAAATTTTTTAGAATTTTGAATAGACTTTTTTTTTTTTTAGAGCAGTTTCAGGTTCATAGAAAAATCTAACGGAAGGCATAGAGATTTCCCGTACACCACCTAATGCCGCGTGTGAACAGTCTCTCCCATTATCAGCATCCCTCACTAGATTGGTAAATTCGCTGCAGTTGATGAGTCTACACCGACTCCTCAGTATCAGTCAAAACCCATGTTGGTGGATTCACTGTCGGTGCAGACTCTAGGGATTCAGACAAGTGTATGATGCATCTTCACTTTGAATGTGTCTTTTGATGAGTAGAGGTCATTAATTTTGATAAAGTCAAATTTATCAATGTTTTCTTATGTGTTTATTGCTAGCCAGTGTTCAAGAGGAAATCCATCTGGTAAGTCCAGGGTAAATGACTATCTCAGGAAGAAAAAGAAAAAAAAGTTAGAAAATCAATCTAGTTGCAAAAGAAACATTATTAAGGTCAAATTACCAAAAATTAAATTTCAGTCAAAAATGGCTCACTTGGTGTATTAGAAAACATAGCTAATAAACTAGAAGACTCACAAGGACTATGATAAGCAAAACAAACTAACAAATAAATAACATGGAATGAAAAGTCATTGACCACTGAAAGAAACTCTTAGTATTGTCATGTATTTATAGTGAAACGAATACACAGTATATCCTGGGGTCTCCACACAGGTCTATGTGTACAAATGAAGTCCCATTGACCCAGATAGAGCTGGTTTTGCCTCCATCTGCCAGCCTCTCTCTTAAACACTTCCCTGAGTTATCTCAGGGAGCCGTGGGGATGGGACGTCTCGTGTGAGCACACAGTGGGACATCTCGTGTGAGCACACAGTAGGACCCTCATGTTGTGCTTCCCCAGCCCACCATGCTGTGCTCTGTTTAGGGAACACCTCAAAGTCCATGCTCCTTCATTCATTCATTCTAATCTGTCCTATGCTGGCTCAGCATTGGCTTTAAGTCAAGAGGATAGTAGCAATATTGACCCCAATGACCTCACTGAGCTTCCCTTGAGGCCCTGGGCTGTGCAGAACACTCCTGACCCTCATAATATGTCCAGGCAGTTTCTTCTGCCTAGAACAGTCCCGGTGCTTCCACTTGCTTCTGTCTGGAAAACTCCAATGATTCAAGAAGATCCAGTTCATACATCACATTTATGGGAAGTCTTCTCTCTCATTTGGGCAATTATGGAAAAATTTAGTTGCCCAGACTTTAGAGACCAACAGACTTCAGCCTCATCTTTACACACAGCTGCTGCTGCTAAGTGGTTGGCAGATGGAGGCAAAATCAGCTATTTGGGACAAAGGGACTTTATTTGTACACATAGACCAGTGTGGAGACTCCAGGATATACTGTGTATTCGTTTCACTGTAAATACTCTCGGAACTGGGAACATCTTCCTTGTTTGTGAACAAGAGCAATGAACGTGTCTGCCTTCCTCCGAGGCAGTGTGGTAAGGAAGTAACAGGGGGAGAAGGTCGTAGCCCCTGGCCCCAAATAAGTGCCCAGCAGATTGCAGCTACTGGTGAAGACTGAAAATGACATTTGTGGAGTTGGAAGAAGAACTGACAGCGTATGGCCAGATGCATCCCCTGGGGAGGCTTTCTGGCACCATGCTGTGCTTATTTTCAAAATAAAATTGGTTAACCTATGAACCCTGACCCTCCCCCTATTCTCTTCCCCACCAAAAGTGGATTTTAGCTCTTCTTAGAAACTTCACTTAAAGATTTGGCACCCTGGACCTGTATCCTTCAAGGTCAGTCACCTTTGCTACCTACCCCAGGCCCCACCTTTCTCTGCTCCATAGGAAGCTGCTTGTGCCCTCCTATTGCTCACCTGGCTCCTGAGCCACTGGATACCCAGCCTCAGGATGGAGCTTTGCAGAAGACACAGTTCACACCTGGGGGTTCCCCAGGAGGACCAGTCTCCCTTCCTGCATCCCACCAGTCTCCCTTCCTGCCTCCCCAGTCTCCCTTCCTGCCTCCCCAGTCTCCCTTCCTGC
>NW_003852398.1:2771218-2773233 GCF_000181295.1 Otolemur garnettii
CCAGTCTCCCTTCCTGCCTCCCCAGTCTCCCTTCCTGCCTCTCCAGTGTCCCTTCCTGCCTCCCCAGTCTCCCTTCCTGCATCCCACCAGTCTCTCTTCCTGCTTCCCCAGTCTCTCTTCCTGCATCCCCTCCTCTTCGCCCAGAGTTCTGCAGAGATGGGGATACTGTCTCACTCATCACTAAACCCCTGTTTGTCATTTGACTAAAGTCTTCTTATTATTATTAATTTTAAAAGCATATTATAATTTAATTTGACACCACAAATTTAGCTTGGAGAAGATAAAAATGCCCAAACAGTTGTTCACCTTCTTGGCATATCCCAACAAAAATGCTTTTGCCTAAGATGTTTAGTAAAAACATTTTAAAAAATAAGTTAAATAGCATAAAACAACGAATGTATTCTAGAATGCATGCATCATTATATTTTTGTTTTCATTCTTACCGTAAACTCAGATGAGAGAGATGAAGGAGAGAGAAAATGGAAAGCTCTTTAACATTTAAGAAAAAGTCTTTAACAATTTGTTTATTTATTTGTTTGTTTAATTGACAAAATTAAGTATAGTTATGGTGCAACATTCTGTTCTGAAATATGTACACATCAAGAAATGGCTAGATCGAGCTAGTAGTACCTAATTGGGTATGTATTATTGTATATGCTTATTTTTTTTTTTTTGTGGTGAGAACACTTAAAATTTATTCTCTCAGTGATTTTCAAGAATGCAATGCATTGTTGTTAACTATCACCACTATGGTGGACAATGGATCCCTTGAATTTATTCCCTCCTATCTAATTAAAATTTGTGTCCTTTGGCCAACATCTTCCCAACCTTCTCCTATCCCACAGCCCCTGGTAACTACCTTCTCTTCTCTGCTTCTACGAGTTCAACTTCTTTAGACTCCACATGTAAGAGAGAAGGAACCAAAAAAAAGGGGACAAGGTAATCTTGAAGTCTTCTGATTTCTAAAAAATTATCTATTTCTCAGTGGTCAGTTTCAGAAAAGACCAAAACATTCAGGTATGAGCACTATCTTAGCACACTGAGAATGCGTGCACACCGCATGTCTCGGGCAGGAGAGATGATGTCCTTCCCCCAGGGTCATCTTCCTGGCCCTCTGGGCCCTTCTCTGTGCTCTGGAATTTACTGTGGCCAGAGCTCTTGACCGAAATGTTCATTACCATTTCTTACCAGTGTGATTATTTCTGGTGGAGACAAACAGGATGTTATATTTGAATGAGGACAGCCCTGGAAAATTCGGGGATGCAGATATTGTCACTATTTATTTTTTTCTTGGGAAAAAAAGATGACACCCATCAGATGGGAGCATATTAAAAAGCCCGGCAAAATCAACTTTTGATAGGAAGCAATAAAATTTCTCATTTATGACACATGCTTACCAGGCGATACGGGGGAAATGGCTATCTTAGCAATTCTCGTGATAGTGATAACTTAGAAACGGCCTCAAAACCAGTCAAAGGGAGAATGGATAAATCAAATGTGTAATGTTTATGTGGGGGATACTACTCAGCAAGGGACCGCTAACAAGCTAGAGCTACCTAGTGTGTTGAGGGAAAGAGTAAGCTGCAGAGAGATGGAAACTGTACAATGCTACTTATACACGTATACAACTCAAAACTGGGCAGTGTCAGCACGCATCTGTGTTTGGTAGACATGCCTGGGAATGATGAACATCATTGCTACCTTCAGAGAAGGTGGGAATCTAATCAAAGGGGGCTAGTCAGGGACAGCCAACCACACCTGAAATGGTTTATTTCTCCAAAAGTATCTGTGAAGCCAGTCAGACCAAATGCCAGGTTTGACAGTAGCAGGTAGGAGCTAATGAGCATTTAGTGTATCATTGTCTATACTCTAACACCGACTTGAAATACTTCCAGGGCAGTGCCTGTAGCTCAGTGGGTAGGACACCGGCCACATACGCCCAGGCTGGTGGGTTCGAACCCAGCCCAGGCCAGCTAAACAACAATGACAACTGCAACAACAACAACAAAAATAGC
>NW_003852398.1:2773359-2778732 GCF_000181295.1 Otolemur garnettii
AAAAAAAAAAAAATTCTTCCAAATAAAAACAAAAGAAATGTTAATTCATCACCTATTAGATGTCAGACTAGGATACATGCATCGTTCATCTTCAATTAAAATGTCCCATGAGGAAATTATTTCTATGTCTGTTTTATAGGTGAGGAAATGGAGGTTTTCCAAGCATTCTGTGACTTGCCAAGGCCCACACAGCTGGTAGGGGTGGAGTCAAGTTCTAGGTGGAGTTTACCTATTTTTCAAATGAGTGTTCCTTCGGCAACAACAGCTACAGCCTCCCAAGACAAACTATTCCCATGTGTCTGTCTCCTATGGCTGAGATGCCACTCCCTCTTGATATCTGTCCTCCCAGCTCTCCCTGTCCCCTGGCGCCAGGCCCTGCTCCCTGCTCTCATCCCCATCCTTTGCCTGGCATTACTGGCCTCAGCCCAGGCTCAGAGCAATCAGGAGTCTCTAGTTTAATAGTAAGAGACTGAATACATCTGAGTTGTTTCTAGACCTCATCTGAACAGGCTGCTAGGACTCTCTGCCCTATGGACACTGGGTGCCTGTGGACTCTGTCTAACACCCACTGGCTATTGCTAAAGCACTGGCCCTGCTCTGCCCTGATGGCTGATTCTCTTTCTTCTCCCTCAAATCTTCTTGAGAACTTGGCAACACAATCCTCTGTCTTCGTCCTGTCTCTCTGTCTGTCTCCCACATTCCTGGGCCAGACCACATGCTGGCTTACGGGCCTACGTGTTGTTCAGTCTTGTTTCTAGTCCTGCCTCTCCCCAGTCTATAACACAAATTGGTACTGTTAGCCAAAATGATGATTTAATCATTCAACAAACATTTACTGAGGACCTGTGATGTGCCAGAGACCTTGAATTTCCGAGGTTGAAAAGATATAGTCAGTCCCTGCCCTCGAAACACTTAAAATACATTATCAAACACATGTTGGAAGGAACGTGGCACTTCTTTGCTTAAAAATGACCAGTGACTCCCTAAACCCATTGACCAAACCACCTGTGGGAGGTCCTTGAATAGACATTTCAGTAAGCTAGATAACTCAAACACTGAGGTTTGAGAACCCTGGCCTAAGAGGGTACAGCCTAAAGCTCTTCTATAGAACTTGAAGTTACTTAACAATATGGTGCCATCAACCCTTCCATTCTCCTCGTTAGCCATCCCCCCCCCCCATCGGCCCCCAGGCTTCTTTGGTTTTGGTTACATTTACCTAGAGCAGATCATTTGTTTGAATTATACAGGACATGACCTGTTTTACACTGACAATATTTTAGAAGTTAAATATGTTATCTCTCAAACAGCACAATGATTTAAAAAAGATATACTAAAATACATGCCAAAATATATGTCTATAAAATATACTTCTTTTTACCATCTGTAGTTCATGCCAACACAACATTGACCCCTTGCAAGTTTACAGCAAGATGGCCAAGACCTCGCTATGACCATTGCTCACATTCCACAGCACCTGATTTGCACCCAGATTTGGCTGCTGCAATGTCAATGGCCTGTGACTCCCCAGCCTGGTAGAACATCCCCCACCACATGATTTGCACTAATGAGCGGCGCACTTTTAAGAAGGAAACTCCATTAAAGTCATCCGGGGTCAATCCTGTCATCTGTGTGACTGAACACCTGAAAGAACGATCTGCTCGAGGTCTCCAGATGAAGGGGGGATCTGCTTCCTCACACTTCTGAGTTGCTTTAGGCTCATCTTTCTGCTTAAAACGCTTGTCCTCATCCTGTGTTTTCCAGGCTTCTTTTCTGTTTTTCACTGCAGTTCTCTCTGCCTGGCAGTCTTTTTCCTTCCCTCCTTTTTGTCTAAAAGCTCGTCTATTTTTCTCATCCATATTTTAGCCTGCAGGAAGGAGGACTCTGCATCATTCTTTACCCTGGATCCACTAGCTCAGGTCCCTCTGCTTGTGCAAGAATTCCAGTCCTTCAACAGGATCCTGCAATGTTCTGGGGTGTTCTATTCCACTAGAGTCTAGATTTCAGGCCAATTTTCCTGGACAGTTTCAGAGGTGCCCTTAATGCTTTCCATACATTCAATTACTCTCCCCTCCTCTTTTAAGAAAAAAGTGGCAACAAACACATCTAGAACTATTTTATTTATTTATTTATGTTTCAGATTAATGTGAAGGTGCAAACAGTTGGTTTGTTAGGTAGAGTCCCTGTTGTAGTTGTGTTCCTCACCCAGGAGGTGTGCCATAGACCCTGACATTGTGTGTGTCTATTAAACGGGAGCCCACCTATGCCCCTCCCTCCTCCCCCTCCAGCCTGCCTCCTCCCCCCTCCCCCATCTTCAATTGAATTGAGTTTTTCTCTTGCACATATATATAGAATGATTGATTATTCTCAAGTTAGCCCCAGCAAGGTATGTGTACATGTTTTCCAGAAAGCTAAATCCACATGTGCAATAAATGGAAGGTGTGATGCTCGTGAAGTTCCTGTGAGAAGTGTGTGCTTAAAATCCTGCAGTTAACACAAATGTCCAACCATTAATAAACAAAATGTGGTCTATTCACACAGAGAATATTATTCCACTCTAAGAAGGAAAGAAGTACCGATACATTCTACAACTTGGATGAAACTTGAACATCACGCTGAGTGAAAAAACCCGGACACAAAGACCACGTATTTTATGCTTCCATTTATATAAAATGTCCAAAGTAGGCAGATCCATAGGGATGGAAAGATCAGTGGTCGCCTGCCAGGATTTAGGGGTGGGGGAAAGGAATGGGAAATGACCATGTCATAGGCAGGGTTTCTATATGGGTGATGAAAATATTCCCAAATCAGATAATGCACAGCCTTGTGAATATACTAAAAACCACTGAATTGTACATTTGAAATGGGTGAGTTTTATGGTATGTGAATTATATCTCAATTTTAAAAATCCCGCAGTTACTAAATTGCTACTAAAGACTAGAGAGACAGCGGCTTATTAAGGCTCCCTGAAACATGGTAATAGCCCAAAGATTGGGTGTCATTACTGCCAATGACACCTGCTCCAGGAGAAGTTACAAGACGGTACAGAACACCTCCCTGTTTTGAAGCAGACTCCTGGTTGAGGGGAAAATCCTCAGGTTCATTCCCTCCCCCAACACACCAAAACGAAGGAGTTCATATAAGCTCAGAAATGTGAAAAAGAAGAAATCTTAGATACAATGGAATAAAATGAGAGTGGATATGTGTCCCGTTTGCTCAGGACAATCTCATTGCAATTAGTAATGTTGCTTGGGTGATAAAGGATTTGATCACTAAACCCTGTAGCTGAGTGTCGAGCAATACCATACTGAATATTAAATTAAGGGTAATGGAGTAACTCATTACTCCTTAGACCATCTCCTCAGTCTCCTTGTTGTGTTCTGGAATGTCTAACTCAGGGGTCATATAACAAGAATCAAAAGTAGGCAAAGCTTCGAAAGGGATCTCCCTTCACTTGGGTAAGTGCCTGACTGGTCTCCAAGGGCCTCACCTGCCCGGCAAGGCCATGCTGCCCTCCTTACACTGGCTTTCACCTGGTCCCCTGATCTGCACAGCCTTTGCCCTATTGGGGTAACATTTTTTTTTTTTTTACCTCATCTTACCACTGTTGGTCTTGATCCTTGAGGTGCCACAGCGGGCAGTGCCTGCCGCACAGAGGCCTCCTGAAGCTCTGAAGTGCTGTGGGGTTCGGGACGAGCATTTTCTGCATTCCCAGACCCTTCTTCCAGCGGCCCTGGCTTGGGGCCCATTCTGTCACTTGCTGCCACTCACCTCCAAAACACGGCAGGCCCTATGCCCCTAGGGTCCTGTATGGGATCTGGTTTCTGCCTCCAGGCTTCTTCCTCCCTAGGGAGAATCTTCCCTTAGGGGCTCAAGGACACTCCCTGAAATGTGACATCAGCTGTTCCTCAGAGGCATGAGGATAGGCCTAAACTCACTGTGGACATATTCAGGGTTTATCCCTAGGAGAAGAAGAGAAAGGGGAAGAAAGGGAAAGAAGCAGAGAGAAAACTCTGCAAAGAGATACCTCAGGGCGAAGATCAGCGTCTAACTCTTTGGCAGACCTGCTTGCATCTTAGCTTCGGCCCCACCGGAAGCCTGAATATAATTTTATTTTGCTTAGTATTAATATTATGTGTTTATATATCTCTCCACTCCACTTGACCGCAGGCCCCTTCAGGTCAGGCAGCATATTCTCCCAGAGGGTCTGGCATATGAAGACCCTAAGGAGTATTTGTTGAATCAATGCCTTAATTGAAGTTTACCTACTTATCTCAACTTTCTTCACCAAACACACAGGGCTCTGGATTTACTAATGAATAACAAAAATGAATTCAACTTTAAGTTTATTCAACTGCTGAAAGAGAAAAGAGTTTTGTTTTATAATTGATTTTAATTCACAGAAGCCAGAAAATTTCTTCTACAAACTTTGGTTGAATTGGAGGACAACCCAAAATGTGGTCTGTCTGGTCTTAAGCAGTGAGCCCTACAGTCTATTCCTGGGTTGAACTAATGAGGGAGGGAGCTTAATCCATTCCATGTTGAACACTAGAATTTGGCCAATGGCTGTAGCTGCCAGGTGATTCATTCCTTTTCTTCTGCTCCAGATACCTGGAGAGAATGCTAAAAGTTAAGAAATGGTGGGCAACTGATCACTGACAGCCAGCTACAAAAGATGCAGTGTGCACATTTTCCCTTTTCTGGAAGAAAACAACTATTTGCTTAGTTTTGCTTTATTTTGATGACTTGGGTGGGGAGCTGGTTACTACACATATAAAGAAAGGGAGGGGGCTCAGTGCTTGCAGCTCAGTGGCTAGGGCGCCAGCCACATACACCAGAGCTGGCGGGTTTGAACCCAGCCCCAGCCTGCCAAACAATAGTGACAACTACAACCAAACAATAGCCGGGTATCGTGGCAGGTTCCTGTAGTTCCAGCTACTTGGGAGGCTGAGGCAAGAAAATCACTTAAGCCCAGGAGTTGGAGGTTGCTGTGAGCTGTGATGCCATGACACTCTACCCAGGGTGACAAAGTGAGACTCTGTCTCAAAACAAAAAGGAAGGAAGGAAGGAAGGGAGGGAGGGAGGGAAGGAGGGGAAGATGCATCATAGTGGACTCCCATTATTTTTGCCTCCCAGAATGCCCACCTCCTGTGAATAGTGCTTTTCCTTCTTTTAGGAATCGTTTCCTCCCACTGATGGGGCTTCCTCAGTAAGGCCACGCTTACCCCGACCTTGCTCTCTCACTATCTAAGGCAGTGATTTTCAAGTGGCGTGCTGAGAGAAGCTCTTAGATGTGTCATGAAAATTTTTAAAGATCATTAATTAAATTGTTTTTGAAAGAAGTTTAAAGCATAGTAGGTATATTCTTTTTTTTTT
>NW_003852398.1:2779471-2795521 GCF_000181295.1 Otolemur garnettii
TACCACATACATCCATTTCGCAGACTCTCTGCTGTTCTTCCTCCTCTCAGTACACTGAGAATTCTTCAATCCTTTCCTTCCCACTTGAAGAATTTCTGTTAGCCCATCTTTAAACTAGAAAATAATTATTTTAGTTTTCTCTCATCTCAAAAGGTTTTTATTTCTTCTTTATTCTTGAAAGATAGTTTCACTGGGTATAGAATTCGTTTTTGATGGTTCTTTACTTTCAGAGCATGAAAAACACTGTGTCATTTCCTTCTGGCCCCCCTGGTTTCAGGTGAAGAATCTGTTGTCGTTAGGATTGATGTATCTCCCTACGTAGGTGCCATGTCTCTCTAGTCACTTTCAAGATTTTTCCCTTTTCTTCTTCTTTTTTGTTTTTAAACTTTCAGAGGTCTCATTAAAGTGTCTTGTGGATTTATTCTGATTTGAAAATATGTATGTTGGGATTTACTCAGCTTGTTGGATATGTAGGTTTATATATTTCCACAGATTTGGGGAGTTTTCAGCCATTATTTCTTTGACTACTATCTCAACCCTACTTTCTCCCTCTTTTGGGACTCTGATAATGGAAATGTTGACTCTTTCATTATTTCCCCACAAGTCTTTAGACTTTGTTCATTTTTTAAAAATCGGGTTTTTTAGATTGGGTGAATTTTATCGTTCTGCTCATAAGTTTAATGTTTCTAACTTCTGTCACTTTAATATTGAGAACATCTAGCATATTTTTATTTTTGTTACTGTATCTTCCCATTTTATAATTTTCATTTGCTTTCTTTTTTTGTAACTTTTATTTTTTACTAAGTTTTTTTAAATTTTTTCATGTGTGTCAAGAGCCTGTGATTATTAAACCATTTTTATGGCAGTTACTTTAAAATCCTTGTCAGAAAGGATTTTATAAGACTTTGATATTGATATTATTTGAATGTCTTACTTCATTCAAATTATTACTTTGTATTATTCTTGGTATGACAGGTGATTTTTTTATTGCATTCTGGTCATTTTTGTCTCTTACACTAGTATACTCCGGGTCTTACTTAAATCTTTTATTTTAGCAGACAGACACATTTGAGTATAGTGTGTAAGTTTTAGCCTACTCTTATGGGCTGTGATTTCAATGGAAGTTTAATTTTGAGAGCATTTGAAGGATCATTATAGCATTATTTGTTTATCTAGTGCTACAGAACTCTCATTAGTCCCTGCGAGGGCTGCCTGAGGAGATCTAAAGGGTTTCCAGAGACTGGGCCACCTGGATGCTTCTCAGTAGGTGAGGTGTATGGTGGGATTACCCTACTGCTGCCTCCTGGCTATTCCAGTGCCTCTTGGCAGGGGAAGAGACTCTTGGCTCTACCAGGACAGAGAGGCTGCCTTGGCCAGCACATCTTTTATACCTGGCCTTCTCCTACCAACTACTCCTACCTTCTGCAATATCTCTCAGTGAAAAGGGGGCATTCTAGGCCTGACAGGAGACAGGAGAGTATCTTCCTCGGCCACTGCATCTAGGAGGACTCCCAGTGGTATCCCTGCTGGAGGGGTTAGGCTGTCCTAAGGTTGGTGGCAGAGGACTCTCATTAAATCCTGGAGAGGAATCAACCTCACTAGCTACCTCATAATGCTGGGTTGGAGCTTGGGAAATTCTGGGTCTGTTGACCTTTCTCTGTTAAGTGAGGGGATGCAAGATCCCTTCTTGCTGTGCTGTTTCTCCAATCCTGGTATTCCTAACTAGCCCCCCTTGAGGAAGTTCCTGATCCTGTCTAGCTGCTGGGAATTTACCATTTTTTTTAACCAATTTACCAGTCTTTTTAATTAACCACCTGTCAGAATTCTCCTTTTGTTGTTGTATTATTAAGCATTATTTAGAGAAACACCAACAACAGAATATTGGGAGGGAGAGGAAGCAAAGAGATTTTTAAAAATTGTCTCATGCAATTGGTGCAGGCTTTGTGAGTCCAAAGTCTAATGAGGTAGGTCAGCAGACTAGAGACTCAGGAAAGCTTGTAGTTCAAGTTCAAAGGCAGACTGTTGGTGAAACTCCTTTTTGCTCAGGGTCTTCAGTTTTTGGTCTCTTAAGGCCTTAAACTGAGTGAGTGAGACCCACTCACACCAGGGCAGGTAATCAGATTTGCTAAAATTCAACTGATTTAAATGCTAATTTCTTCCAAAAAAACATTTTTGCAGAAACATCCAGAATGTTTGACCTGGGCACCATTACCTAGACAAGTTGATACATAGAGTTAGCTATCAAGTCACTCTTGTGCCATTTTTTTCAGGGTTTATTGGAGAGCTTAGCAGGAAGGAGCAGGGAAAAACAGGTCTGCACTTTTTCTTTTTTTTTTTTTTTTTGAGACAGAGTCTCACTATGTTACCCTCAGTAGAGTGGTAACATAGAGTGGTGTCACAGCTCACAGCAACCTCAAATTCCTGGTCTTAAGAGAGTCTCTTGCTTCAGCCTCCAGTAGCTAGGACTATAGGCACCTGCCACTATGAATGGCTATTTTTGTTGTTGTTGTTGTTTCTGTAGTTGTCATTGTTGTTTAGCAGGCCCGGGCCAGGTTCAAACCAACCAGCCCTGGTGGATGTGGCTGGCGCCCTAACCACTGAGTTATGGGCAGCGAGCCAAGGTCTACACTCTCTTGACTGGATCAGAAGCTTAAAAAGAAATAGGAAAGCCAATTTAAAGTGTGAGAGAAGAAAGCCAACTCAGAGAATGAAATAGGGTGTGCAAGAAAGTAGGTTGGTGTCCCAAGCTCATCTGCCCCCTGCTGTTACTGCAACTGGTCTTCTAATCTTTCCCTGGATTCCATTAGTCTATAAAGCCCTTACTTCTTTCATTAGTTTAACTCAGAGTTTTTGTCACTCATAACCAACTAAAGTGCCTGGAAGGGTTAATTAAGAAGTTGCTAGCTGGTCCCAAGGCTCAGCTGTCCAAGCAGCTAGTTATTCTCTTGTGATATGGCATTCTATTCCCTGTCCTTGGGCGAATATAACTTTGAAGGAGCCTCTCCAGGGGTAAATTCCCAGCAACTAGACAGGATCAGGGAATTTATCAAGGGTGGGGCAGGATTTATGCCTGGAGAGGCAGAAAGAACAGTCAGGGAGAGGAGTCGTTGGGGTCCTTCCTGAAGCTTAAATTGAGAAAAGGTCAGAAGACAAGGTTGGGGAATATACCAACGTGTCATCACCTAAGGTGAAGCAGAGAGTTTCAGATTCCGTAGGCATGATGGGTTATGATGGAAAGTCTGTCTAGACTATTACTGTTGCAAGTTTATTGACAGATTCATAATAGCCTCGTTGCTCCAATCTGCAGCTTCTATTTCTCTGAGGCCTCACCACCACAAGAATTTTAAAATATCTTCAACTTTGAACCCCAGCCTATTGGATTTCCCATGACTCCAAAGCCAAGTGCTCTGCCCAGAAAAAGCCATACATGAGAAAATATCTCTAGACTGCTTGGATCCTTATAACCAGACTTCTTTTTCGATGAGGTGAAAAGTCAGTTGGAATTGGAGCCCTTCAGGCTGTGCTTGACAATTGAACCTTTACGCTTTAGCTTAAAATACCAAAGGGAGAAGGGAGAAGGGGGTGGGGAGAAACAGATGTCTTTCTCAAAAAAGAGAAAAAAAGAGAGGAAAGAGAAAGAAAAAACACACCACTCTAACCTCAACTTTATTTGCATTTTATATATTTTATATATTTCATTTTATAAAAACAGTCAAGCCCCAACCACAAGATTTCATAGATAAGAAGAAAAAGCCGGACTGTGCTTAATTCAATATTTTCAAGAAATGCTCTTATGGGCGGTCGGCAAGCGGCATCCCAGCCAGACCAAGTCTGCTGACGACACTGAAAAATGTGACTGTGATTCACACTGGGACACCACATCTCATAACACACCGTGCGTGCAAGAGCCTATAATTACGAAATGTTTGCATTAAAGAACGTGGGTGCCTAAATACAGATGTTCCTCATTGACACTAATTGGACCTGACGTGGCTTTGGCCTGCTTTATAGCAGTTACCGAACAGGCAGCCGGCTCGGGCGTGAGCTCTCTGAAGGCCTCTGTTTCATATCGCCTTTATTAGTGGGGTGGGGGGAGTGGGAGAGGATTGTACGTTAGCACAGGGCCCTCGTGTGTCCCAGAGTTTGGTGAGAAAAGGCCCCTTGGCCTGTTAGAAGGGCGCCCTTCTCAGGGGTTGACCACACACTTTCATTCAGCTCCTTCTCTTTTTATTTAAAAGGGAGAGTTGTCCTCGACATCCCCTCCCCCAGGGAAGATGGAGAGAAGGTGCCATTTGTATTCATGCTACTTCTTAATGTGCCCAAGATGTGCTGTCTCCCTGTGAACATCCACAAGGAACACCCTTCTCTTGCTTTTTCGAAAGGTCTGGACTCTCTATGCAGTGAACCCCTTTCTACTACACACGCTCAGAGCCATAGCAGGAAGGGCCAGTAATTGACACATTCACACATACACACACACTCTCTAAGTGCATATCTACTGTGCCTGAATTCTGCCAAGAATAGGAAACCGAGACCAACACACACAGATTTTCTGTTGCCTAGTTAGTAGGGGATTATTCCCTGTTATTTAGGAAGAAGGGGAAGGGACACTGGGTAGAAATCTCCTCTGCCTCAGGTGATGTTAAGAGAACTTTTCAGACGGCAGTACTGGGGGCCTTGTTAACAGGGCGGCCTCTGGAATCACACTATTTGGAGTCACCCAGATCACCGCCTGGGACACGTGACCGGGGCAATAGGACCTTCAATTTCCTCATCTATAAAAGTGAGTCTTCAGATCACAGCAATCACTTTTTTGTTCACAGTCTACAACTTGGGCTGGGCTCATGGGGTTGGCTCTTTCCTGCTCTAGCCTGCGGTAGGCAGAGACGGGGCTGGGGAGTGGGATGTTCTGAGGAGGCACTCACTCACTCTGCTGTCTGGCAGTAGTCACTGGCCTGTCTCTATGGCTGTTTAAATTTTTCACATCATAGCCACTGGGTTCCAGTGGCAAGTGCTACGAGAGAACAAGGCAGAAGTGTGCCACATTTTATACTGAGTCTTGGGAGCCACACAGCACCATGTTCACCTGCTGTCGTGGTTGAGACAATCAAAAAACCCACCTAGGTTCCAAGGGAAGGAGTGTAGACTCCACCACTCAGTGACAGCAATGCCAATGGCACATTGTGAAAACGGCCGGAGGCATGAGTTCTTTGGAAAATACAATTTGTCAGCTTGGCGCCTGTAGCTCAGTGGATACGATGCCAGCCACATACACTAGAGCTGTCGGCTTCGAATCCAGCCCGGGGCTGCCTAACAACAATGACAACTGCAACCAAAAATAGCCAGGTGTTGTGGTGGGCACCTGTAGTCCCAGCTACATGGGAGGCTGAGGCAAGAGAATCACTTAAGCCCAAGAGTTGGAGGTTGCTGTGAGCTGTAACATCACGGCACTCTACCCAGGTGGACAAAGTGAGACTCTGTCTCAAGAACAAAAAAAAAAAAAAAAAAGAAAATACAATTTGTCACATCTTCCTGTTTGGGAAGGACTTTTTTTTTTTTTTTTAATTACTATTTTAAATTCCAAAGTTTTAGCCTGGAAGCTGCATATAGTTTCAGGGCTTTGCTGTTTTTCTTTTCAGTGAGAATTTATAGGAAATTCTGCCCTCAACATACTTACAGGCTAGTGGAGAAGCAAATGAGTAAACAGATGACAGAAACACTGGAGGCCAAGTGCTTATTGGGCCATAAGAGAAAAAAGGCTGAGGTCCCCCAGGGAGGAAGGAATTCCTCCAGACTGCCGTCAGCAGAGACTTGAGCAGCAGTCTCTGACTGATTTTGGACGTACCAACTCTACCATCTTATGAGCCAATTCCTTAACACGATTTTTTCTCTCCCTTCTGCTTCCTTTGATTCTTGTCTTTGTCTGTCTGCCTCTTCCTACACACACAGACACACGCACACCCGACTGGGGAATCTTGACTAGTATAGGGGCCAGACATAAATACAGGGACCTGAGATGGGAAAGAAAGAATGGTTTCGGATGAAAGAACACCCCGAACAAAGGCACGAGAGGAAGAAATAGCCCGGGATACCCTGGGAGCAGGCACGAATTCTGTAAAGGTTCTTTTCTTTATTATTAAGTCATAGCTGTGTACATTAATGCATTTATGGGGTATCATGTGCTAGTTTTATATACAATTCGAAATACACTCATCAAACTGGTTAACATAGCCTTCACCACACTATAAAGGTTCTTAGTAAGGTCTAACTATCAGTAAGATTCAGATATGACAAAAAACAGCACTAAGCTAATCTAAGTTGGGATTCAAAAATGCCAGTCTTATCCTAATAAGTTCTATTTCTATCTGTTTCAGGGATTTCCCATTCTTCTCTTGTCTTAAATGCTTTTGTTTGTTTTTTTTTTTTTTTTAGACAGAGTCTCACTCTGCCGCACAGGCTAAAGCGTCATGGCCTCAGCCTACTTCACAGCAACTTCAAGTTCAGTTCCCTCCTGAGCTCAAGGGATCCTCCTGCCTCAGCCTCCCAGGTAGGTGGGACTACAGACACCTGCCATAACGCCCAGCTCGTTTTTCCTATTAGGTGTTCATCTTACACCACTAGGCTAATTTAAGGAGTCATTAACTTTACTTGATTATTTTTCAAATCCCTCTAAAATTAAATTAGTAAATATTTCTATGGACCTACTATGTGGACAACACAGTCTTTATTTGAGGAAATAAAGGAAAATAAGTCAGTTCCCTGCCCTCAAACTGACCACAGCCTAGAAAAGTGAAAAAAAAAAAAGAATAACAATTGATAAATGTTGGCACTCTATTGTTAATTATTACTCTTCCCATGCCAGAACAATGTTCCTTTTTACTGTTTCTTTATCATCACCATCCCCAAACAGTGACTGAATGCCAGACACAGCTGCTGAATGGAAGGACAGATGGATAGAAGGAAAGATGGGTAGATGGGTCACTGGATGGATGGCCAGATGGATGAGCAGAAGGATGGATAGTTAGAAATATCTCTAAGGGAAGGAGATGGTGACAGTTCTATTCCTTAGGGACAAAGGAAACGCAGAATACCTGTAATGTCAGAAAGAAGTGGTCAGTATAGTTTTGCCTATATTGTTTATAATGCCCTCCGGAGTAGGTGCCTTCATTCTTTTTATTTTTTTTTATTAAATCATAGCAGTGTACATTAATACTATCATGGGGTACAGTGTACTGTTTCTGTATACAATTTGAAATACTTTCATCCAACTGGTTAACATAGCCTTCATGTTTTTTTCTTAGTTATTGTGTTAAGACATTTATATTCTACATTTAGAGAGATTCACACGTACCCTTATAGGATGAACCATAGGCGTGATCCCACTAATCACCCTCCCTTCCCCCACCCCTCCCCCCACCCCTCCCTACCTGCTTATAATGCCCTCCAGAGTAGGTGCCTTCATTCTTTTTTTTTCTTTTTTGAGACAGAGCCTCAAGCTATCCCCCTGGGTAGAGTGCTATGGCATTGCAGCTCACAGCAACCTCCAACTCCTGGGCTCAAGTGAGTCTACTGCCTCAGCCTCCCAAGTAGCTGGGACCACAGGCACCCACTACAATGCCCGGCTATTTTTTGGTTGCAGCCATCACTATTGTTTGGCGGGCCCAGGCTGGATTCGAACCCGCCACCTTAGGTGTATGTGGCTGGCGCCTTAGCCACTTGAGCCACAGGCGCCAAGCCCTTTCATTCTTATTTTACAGATGGAGGTGAGTATGTTGAAGCAGTTAGCACTCTGCAGTCAATCCTCTGGTTAGTTGCAAGGCAGTTAAGAAAGTGCTGCAGTTCAGCTGTCTGCAAAGTTTTGTAGAATATGGTGGGGTGAAATTACCTCCTTCTGAAACCAAAACATTTTTCTTTTCTTTTGGAGACAGAGTCTCACTTTGTCACACTCAGTAGAGAGTGCCATGGCATCTCAGTTCACAGCAACCTTAAACTCTTGAGCTAGAGTGATTCTCTTGCCTCAGCCTCCTGAGTAGCTGGGACTACAGGTGCCCACCACAATGCCTGGCTAGGTTTTAGAGATGGGGGTGTTACTCTTGCTTAGGCAGGTCTCAAACTCATGAGCTCAAGTCATTTACCTTCCTTGGCCTCCCAAACAGCTGGGATTATAGGCATGAGCCACCACACCTGGCCTGAGACCAAAATATTTTTAAAAGTTTCCCATCAGATCAGAGGAATTATTGGGTGTTGAGAGAGAAAGTATATCATAAAGGACTCCCCTAAATTAAAGATAATTTTTAAAATCTGCTTTAAAGAGGGAAGGAGATTGTTCCTTGGAGTGGGGAAGGGCAGGGCACGGTAGACAGAGGGCGTTCCCAGCAAGCACACAGGCTGTGGCTCTGACTTGCATCTTCAGGAAGTGGCAGGCTTTCTTCCAGAACTGGAGTTAAACCTGCCCAGGTAGGAGAGGCGTGTGAAGAGATTAGGAAAAGAGGTTGAGATCCTGTGATGCAGAGGCGTGAATGGTGTGACAGGGCCTACCCGAGGGTAGTGGGAAGGCAGCGGAAAAGTTTGAAAAAACAAAGACAGACATAAATGAGATCAGCTCTGCCTCTCAGTAGGATAACAGCAGTGTCAGGGATAGCTATGACTATAGCAGGAAAAACTGGAGATAAGAGGTTCAAATCACCGAGAGGTATTTAAAGAAATTGAATTATCTACATGTCTACAAGACAGAAAATGATTTTACAATTCAGTCAAATTGATGGGTGGATGGAAATGGTCAATTCAATATTTTAAACTGATATAAAAAAATAAAAAGAGTTTGGCATCAAGTTAGCAAAACTTTTTGATTTGTGGGTGGTTAAACTTAACCCTCATTGGGTCAGCATTTTATTAACTCTTTGGCAAAGCATGATCTCATACTTTTGAGGAAAGTGGGCCTCACAACTTTCACATGAAATCGGAGAATTTCTTGGCCATTGAACAGTTCTTGGTAACTCAAGTTTCAATACTTTTATGTAAAGGAATCAAAAACATCTAAATCAAATTTCCTTTTGAGGAGACATCAACTTTAAAATGATGGGAAAAGTGGATTGGCAGAATGTGTTAAGGGGCTTGGTTCACTAAAATTATTTTTGGGGGAAATCAGTATTTTAAAAGGTTCATAGTGAAAGTAAAATATAACAGGGTTCACCTAAGTCCCAATCTAAATGCCAAGAAATTCAACCTTGAAACCACACTTCTTCTTGAATTTCAATATTATTTGAATCCCAAATGTAACCTAACAGATTTTGTCTGGTTGAAACTGATTTTTCTCACCTACTCTCTGCTGTGGGTTAGCAGCCAAGCAAAAATTCATATTTGAGACTCCCTCTGTGGTAGGCAGCCTCCCACCTGGTCCCCCAAATCCTTTTCTCAAGGTATTTGCACCCTTGTGTAGCGCTTCCCATTGTGCTGTGGTTAGTCTGTATGGCTAACACACATGGCAGAGGTGAGAGCATGTCCCTCCAGAGATGAGGTCACAGGATACCATGGCTTCCAGCGTGAGAACTGGCTTTCTGTCTCTGGGACTCTACTTTGGGGGCAGCCAGGTGCCACATTGTCAGGTTGCATGTGGAGAGGCCCACACAGCAAGGGATCCAGTAGCCGGAGAAGACTATGACTACCTGCGGTAACTCATGTGAGTGGACATGGCGGCAGCTCCCACAGCTTCAGTTGAGTCTTCAGATGATGACGGCCCCAGCAGTTAGCTTCACTGTGACCTCATGAGAGGCTCTGCACCAGAGCCATCTTGTCACAGCACTCTTGGATTCCTGACCCTGGGACACTAAGATAATAGATGTTTGTGGTTTTATGCAGGTAAATTTTTAGGTAATTTTCTATATAGCAACAGGTAATGGATATTCCCTCTCATGAAAGTTTTTTTTAAAAACATTAGCATAATCTGATTTTATTTAGAGCCATTGCAATTTTCCTTCAGACCCAGCCTGCCTTTCTTCGTGAAAGTTTAATTGAACTCACTGCTTACCGGTGAGTCAGTTAAATATATATACACATGTATTTTCTATGTGTTTAGTTAAATATATATACACATATGTATTTTCCATGTGTTCTCTGGGCTTAAACCAAAGGGCTTTGGTTTTTTAACATCTTGAACTAAAATATTATCTCAAAACAAACAAACACATTAAAAAAAAAAAAGGTTGTGTCTAACTCACCTTCCTGCCTTCTAATATAAGTGTATTTGAGGCTATACATTTCCCTCTAAAGTGCTACTTTAGCTACACTCTACATATTTGAGTTACCTGATATGAAAATTTGGAAATTTTCATTATAATTTCTTTTTTGTCTTTACAAGTGCTTTCAAGTAGGGTTTTTTTTTTTTTGTAGTTTCTGTGTGCTGTATGTATGTATCTATATGTATATAATTATTTTTTGCTTTTTGTTTAGAGTTGTATTGCAGAATGGCTGGCAAGTGCCATTCCTATGATACTGATTCTTTAGTATCTACTGAGACTTCCTTTAGGCTTAATATCTGCTTAATACCTGCAGCTATTCCATGTGAGTATGAAATACATGCATTTGATGTTTACTGGATATAACGTCCTGTGTACGAGGTCATATGATCAAGCTTGTGTGTGTACATGTTGGTCAAATCTATGTCATTCTTATTTTTTCTTTCTTGGTCTTTTTGTTTCTGAGAGGTATAGGAAAATCTCCATGATAATTGTGAACTATTAGAACTACAAAATTAGATTTTTTTTTTATTAATGGTACAACTATATATTCATTTATTTAAATTTGATCAGGTAAAAAAAATTATTACCAAAGGACACACAGTTAAATATCATTTCAAATAGAAGACTAGCCAAGATAAAGATTTTTTATAGAGAAACAAAAACAAAAACAAAATACCTCAGCCCCTCAAATCTTCTGGAGTACAAATCATTCCAATCCGCTGACTTTCCCTATCCATAGAGATCAGTTTATGTGCCTCGTCCCAGCTCAGATCTTATAGAAGTAAATGTTAATTGACTGGAACTGAATAATCAGTAAGCATTTGTAATAATAATCTAGAGGCCTAGAAAGATAATGAATCACCATTATATTACTAACAGTAAATTTTACGCAAAACAAGAAAAGCCAGTTAACACAAAACCCTCTTCATGAGATGTTCTGGCTTCCTGTGACTATGTCATGTGCCCGTGATCTATTTAACAAAATAAACCTTGGTCCTGGACATTGATCACTTACTTTTAGCAAGCTTCTACAGAACAAAGTCTAGTCTAATAATAAATAGATTTGGCACAGTCATTTAAACTTAAAGTCTGGTTATTAATATTATTATTATCATGGTGAATTTGTTTATTATTACTTTTACTAAGAGGGAATAATGATCAACTCTTAGGATTTTATTTTCTGAACACACTTCTTTATTTCTGTTTTTTTCTTTTAATTTTCAGGTGAGTCAGGCTGCTCACATCTTTGATCTGTCTTCACAGCTACAATATAGCTTGGTTCTCCTTTTCTATAGCTGTCTCCCTGGCAGGCGCTATGGGTGTTTTAAAGATGCTGAACACATGAATATTAATGATGCGTGATGAAGATTTAAGCACTTATTTCACCTGGACCACTGGTGCCAAATTTTAACGCCTGTATACATGGTGCTTGTTTTGACAGCTCTTGCTAAAGGATAGCAACCCAGGATACATTTCCAGATGTCACTTGCCCAGATGTGAGCTACTATGAATGCCGGCTCCAGGGCTGGCAGGGCCACGACAAGAGACAACAGAAAAAGTCATTCCAAGTAAAGAAAGTGAAGCTCTAATTATCTTGAAATAAGTCATCAAACAGAGAATGGGTGGTGATTATCCTCAAATAAGAGGTGTCTTCTCTAGGCCTCTAATTTGCAGGGCATCACATAATCTGGTTTCTTTGGGGTCTTTGAAAAGATGCTTTGTTCACCTGGGCTGACATAACCCCAAGGGATGAGTGAAAGGAATGAGCTAAAGCCATTATGAATCAAAGAACTGAAGCAGAGGAGAAAAACTGGATGGAGCCTCTGAAATTAACCATGGGCATCATTCCCCTAGAGCAGTAGAGCTCTCAGATGAGCCTGACTGTCAGCCTGGGGCTAGTCCCTCTTCCCTGGAAGCCCCTGAGTGGCTGCCTTACTCACCTAGCAGATCTGCTGTACACATTCTGGGCAAGTGAGAATATAAATGAAAAGACTGGTTTGAAAAACATAATTTCGACCACTCACTAAGAAGCCATTTCCTGAACACATGGTGTGAAGTATAAGGAGCTTGGAATATAGACTCAGACAGAACTAGGTTCCTCTAACTCTGTCCTTGGAAAAATAATCACTTCCTTGTGCCTCAGTTTTTTCAATTGTGAAAGGAGAACCAATCTCATGAAGGCATTGTGAGCTTTAAGAGTTGGCACTTAGAAGCCCTTAGCACAGCCCTTAGCACAGTGCCCATGGCAGGCACTACCATAATTTATCTAGCCAACTATCTTTGTCCAGATACTAGTTCTGAGCTTCCCTGACTCTTTCAGGGGCCCATGTATAAAGGCAAGCAGAGAAAAATGGCTCCCAACTCTTCCTCCTGCAGAAAAATTTTTTATGGGAGTTAAGAATCCTTTGGACCCATTCAATGAAGAATTTCTGGGATCCCATCAACTGGAGGCCAAGTAATACCCAAGGTTTGGAGATATAATGACCTGCTGGCCAGAGACAAAGGATAAGGATAAAGAACAAAGGTTTTAAAGACAGGCAGACATAAATTCTAATCCTGGTTCTGTACTTCATTGGCTATGCCACTTTGGGCAATACACTGCATCTCTCAGCCTCAGTTTACACATCTGTAGAATGAGAATGAGGACATTTATCTCTTGATTTGATGAACATAATGGCTATAGAATGCCCAACATAGTCTCTGAAATAGAATAAGTAGTTAATTAATGTGTATTTCTTCCCACAAAACATCAATGAGTACCAACCTAAATCCAAATCAAGTCTTATTTAACAAGAAGTAGCATAGTGTAGGCTGTCTAGTCAATAAAAAGACAATATAATGCTCATTATTGTAATCTCAGGTGCCCGAGGACACATAGGGGCTTAGTAAATATTTTCTTGGTCAATAGTTGACTGTCCATCTTGGGCTTATCCACCTCTTCCTGGGGTGTTAGTTTCTCTGTCTTGCAGTTAGGTTATAATCTCCATAAGAACTCCAGTTCTGAGTGATTTTGGCTCAGTAGTTTGGTCTGTAGGTGAGTAGGTGCACATAGGTACATTGTGCCTGTTATAACATTCAACAGCAGAGAGTTCCTCTCACACCTCTGATCTACTAAACAGGGAGCAATTCATGTTCTCCTGGAACTCAGATCTTAATGCTGATAATAATTGGATTCTAAGTGAAGCCTTCTAGGCCCCAACTTTTTATGGAACGCTCTAGGGGAAATGAACGTGATAAACTGAGCAGGTAATGGGATGGGCATGTCAGGATCTGTTAGAATTTTGCAAAATGCAAATTAGACGGTTAGTATTTAAGCTCCCAAATCAAGTTACAGCAGCTGTGACACTCCCTTTCCAGGCTTCATCCCCCAGCTCCCTAACTATCCAGGTGTGGCATATGTCCGCTGGGATCACTGCCATCATCAAACATAGTGGAAAACTCTGCCACAGAGAGCCTTTCACAAAGACAAAGGCTGATGACCTTTCACTTCCATTCCCCAGTGCAGACACAGTGCGGTGCCACTGGAATGCGCCTGGAACTTCGGCTCTGCTACAGCAACCTCTCCAGGGAGCCCAACTCTAAGACAGACTGTGGCTGCTCCACCAGGTTCACAGGGCACCCATCCAAGGCTGAGCATTGCTGAGTATCAGTGCTTTGAAAAGGTGGGGATATAAGCTGAACTCCTGGAGTTCTAGGAAGTATTGTATTGTGGTGAAAAGTGGACAAGGAGTTGAACATATGTGGGTTCTGTCCTGACTCCTAGCAAAAGCCCTTCCTTCATTGTCTCCTCCTTCAGTCCATTCTCCTTGGCATCTAGAGCAAGGTTTCTAATTCATTCCCCAGGTTGAAACCCTGCAGTGGCCCTATAGCCTGTGAAATCTAGTACAAATTCCTCAGCCTGGCCCATAGGGTTGGCCCCACCTCTACCCCTAGGCCCACCCCTAACCTTTTCTCTGGACACCCACATACTCTCTTTCAGCGTCTCTGCCTCTCACGTTTGTGTAACCACCTTATGTTGCCTGTCCTACCTGACCCTGCCTTTCAGCATGTCACTACAGTCACCTGTTCAACCAGCTGCCTTCTCCACCAGACAAGAGCTCCTTGAAGCCAAGGAATTGGTCATACTCACTGTCCAAGCCTCACCGTTAAGTATGGTTGTGCAATCATCATCATTATCTGTCTCTAGAACTTTCATCTTCCCAACTGCGATTCTATACCCATTAATTAACAATTCCCCATCCTCCATTTTTGGAAACTACCCTTCTGTTTTCTGTTTATGTGAATTTCACTACTCATGTAAGTGGAGTCCTATGACATTTGTCCTTTTGTTTATTTCACTTAGTCTAATGTCCTCGAGTCTGACCCATCTTGTAGCATGTATGAAAACGTCCTTTATTCTTAAGGTTGAATAATATTCCTTCGTATGAATACACCACATTTTGTTTATCCCTTCACCCATCAGTGAACATTCGGGCAGTCTATGCCTTTGGCTACTGTGGATAATGCTGCTGGGAATATGTGTGTGCAAATTCCCATTTGAGCTCCTACTTTTGAAGGTTTGGGGTAACATACCCAGAAGTGGAATTACTGGATCATTAATAAGTCTATTTTTAATTCTAGCTATGGGGATAAAATGGTAAACAACACAAATCTTTTCCTCTCAGGGAGTTGACATTCTTATTGGGAGAGAGAAAATAAGCAAAACTTACCAGCGGCATGCCAGAGGATGAGACGCGTACGGAGAGCGGTGAAGCCGGGGTGAGGAGGTGCAGTGATGGTGAGTGTGAGGCGCCGAGAGCATTTCAGGTTTGCTGGTGCTGAAGCCTTGACTCCATGAGAGACTGTTTCCTAACTCCACTTGTAAACTGAGGAAACTAGGACTCAAAGAGGGGACGCGCCTTGTCGTGTTTGGGCAGCTAAGGTGGAAGTCAGCATCAGGTGCAACTTTGAGACAACTCAGTGAGCCACACACTTATGATTTGTGCACTTATCTGTGTGTTATTCTTCAGTGAAAAGTTTTAAAAATTATAGTGTATTCAACTTCAGAATTTGTCATCTTTAAAGGACACCACACTGCCTGTCTTCTCTAAAGGTGGGAAAGTTGAGAGAGTAAAGTTTTGGGTCCAGTAGATGGAAAGATTCAAATCAGAGTGGCTTAGAACCACTGGATGGCTGCACGGAGGGATTCCTGGAAGGGGGACAGGGGCAGAACCGTGATGAACTCGGATTCTCCATTCAGCTGTCCGCAGGGCTGGGCCCGGGATCCAGACCCTCACTGCGTTACTCTGCTGTGCAGTTGCCAAGACCAGCAGCAAAGGAAATATTTTCCTCGCAGGCTACAGTGAAAAACACTGTGTGCTTCCCACCCCTCCCCACCTATTTTCCTTACAGGAGACTGCAGCTGGCGAGGAGGCTTTTCCCTCTTGCCAGTCCTGCTTCCTGCCGGCGTTCCTGCACCGTGTCCCTGGGCAGACCCCAGGGAGACACAGTTTCCTGACGAGATGAATCACTGTAAGTGCTGTGAGGTTACAAATGGGGTCAAAAAGCCACTCAGAAGTTGCAATAAAGTTTGGAATCTTAAATAAAGGCCTCCTCATGCTCAGGAAATCGAACGGCTGCCCACAAAGGTGTCTGTAGACAAACTCTCTGTGGGTCGCCAGCCTGTGCATGCAGTGACCATATGACTCCTTCTCTAAAGAGCACTTTTGACTGCCACAAATGATTTACCAGGTGGTCCCCGAGGTTCATGTCATGCTGGAAGTTGACATAGGGACGGAGGCAGACTTCCAGATAAGATCTCAGAGGAGGCTTC
>NW_003852398.1:2796733-2803566 GCF_000181295.1 Otolemur garnettii
TCCATCCCTCCATCCATCCATCTCTCCATCCATCCATCCCTCCATCCATCCATCCATGGATGCTTATTAGCACTGGCCATGTGCAAGGCACTGAATATGATGATGCAGAAAACAAAGTCCTGGTCCTTCTAGATGGAGAGGCCAATCTACTCACAGGCTCCTATGAAAGTGGGACAAGTGTTACAAAGGAGGGGTGCACTTGGGGCCCAGGACACTGAGGAGAGTGTTGAGTGGATATGGGGGTGCACTGCAGATGTCTCAGAAGAAGTGACAGCGGGGTGAGTTCGGTGAGAGCATCATGTACAGCAGTAGGTAGACAGATTCGAATCAGAATGATTTGAGATCTTGGTGCATTTGGCAGGGAGGGTGGAGGAAGAATGGGCAGGAGAACAGGGTCCAGAACACTGAAAGCATAATGCCAAGCTACCAGTCTGACAAGGAAGCCTCCTGGGTCTGGAAGTAACATGCTGAGATTTGTGTTTTCAGGTGGTAGATGGGAAGAGATTGAGGTAGGAGGATTCAGGAGAAAGCTTGTCCAGAAGAAGGGCAGGGCTTTGAGCAATGAGGATAGAGATAGAGGGAGGAGATTATGCTTCTGAAGAGTCTTGCTTGACAATCTCTGACAAAGACTATGGGAGCTGGCCTGTCCACCTCGGGGCCAGGAGGAAGGGTAGGGTTGGACAAAGGTGAGCATGAACCACCTAGGTTAGGTGATGGGAGGGCCCGTTCTCAGCAACAGGACAACACTGTGTGTCAGGCCACTGTCCTTCTGGGCTCTGTGACACTGTGTGGGAACAAGAGGTGACACACATGGGGCCCAGCACAAGGGCCCCAAATGACCAAATCATCCATGTTCTGCCATGAATGAGAATTTACAAAGCCAAGTGTAGCTACAGTGAGACCTGATGTGTGTATGGGTGTTTCTCTCCCCATGGTCTCTGGAGTGTGTTTTCATAGACTAGGGAGAAGAGAATGATCCCAGTGACACAGACTCCCTGACTTCCTTCCTGCTCATGTCTGACTGTCCCCCTGAAATTTTTGTTAAGCAAGAAGTGTGTCTTGTTCACCACCAATCCTGAGCACGTGACACTGTCTGTCCCTGATACCACATCATAAATATCTGCTGTATAAATAGATGAATGAGGGTGGAGCTGTCCAGTGTGGAGGCTGAGTGTGCATGTGGGTCTACCCCAGACTTTGAAAGAAAAATCTGGAGTGAGTTCTGAATGTGAAGTTGTAGGCTTGTTACATGGAATCTGTTCAGGACTCCTCCTGCAGACTCCAAGTCATGGGGGCAGGTGTTTGTCACCAGCTTCCCCGCCCCACCCACCCCTCCTGCATCCACTTCTCTCCCTGAAAGGCCACCCTCACCCACTGCACTCTGCCAGCACTGGACCTGGCCTAAAGGCAAAATGTGGTCTGAGCCCCCTTGGCACAGCAGATGAGTTTTTATGCTTCTTGCTTCTCCTTAGAGAGACAACATCAGGACATAAATACTGGAGGTGGGCAGACTCAGGCTGGCACCGGGAACCATCCCTACCAGTTAAGTCTTTGGGTCACTATTCACCACTCTGAGCCTCTCGCCTATAGGATGGGAATATGAAAGCTTGGTGGCAATCCTGTATGGCCAAGTCAGCATGCCAGGACTGGAATAGATGGTCTTAGCTTCACTTCTAGAAGCTGGAGACCTCAGGCAAGTGATTCTTGGTTCTGTGGAACCTTCCTCAGTGGGAGGGTTAATAGCACCAAGCCTCACCCACCAAACTCGTATACAAAGTGAGTAGCATAGCACAGTGCCTGGCTCCTAGTAGACATGATGCCATGTCAGCTATTGCTTTGTGAAATTACACAGACAAGTTCCAGGCACTTAATAAGCACCCCAAATGATAGAAATTCCTACTATTGTTAACATTGAATGTTCTCTTCTTATAGAATGTACTGCCCACTGCCTGTTCACCACCACACCTAACCATACAAGAATTATCCATGCATGCCAAGGCTGTGGAAACTGTGGCAGGGAAATCACTGAGACCTGTAGAAGGCTGCTCGGGACAGGGGAATATGCAGGAATTGAGGGGAGCTAAATTCAAATCCAAATTTCATAGTGTCCTACCTCTAAGGTGACTGACTAACCTCTCACTTATGGAACTTTGCCACTTCAATCCTTAGTTTCCTCATCTACAAATTGGGACAATGATTCTTATTTCATAAGTTGCTCAGGAAGATTATGAAAGAATGAGATGGTGTGGATCTAGTTCTCCTAAAACAGAGACTGAGCTAGAGCCTTGGAGTGCACGATGTCTATTGAGGACAAAGGCCAGAGAAGACATGCTGTGCCCCAGTCTGACAAAGCCTTGGGGCCTTGGGATGGGGACTGTCCAGAAGGGTGTCTTGACATGACTTCCTTCCTAGCTCAGTCACAGTGTTTGAGCATGGGTTGTCTTGGGAAGGCTGTGGTCACTGATAGCACGGCTCTCTGCAGCTGAGGCAGACCATAACGGAGTTGACAGCAGGAGAACTTGTGCCCAGGGCAAGCCCCATAGCAAGACGCTAAGTCCTGCCTTAAAGGGGGATCCAGGTGGTAACTTTCTCCTTGTCTTCTCCAAAGACTTCCATACAAGGCACATCTTCTCCATAGGATAGATGTAAGATCAGGGAGTATTAATCTGCCTCTGATTGTGTTCTTGAAATATTAGCAACTGCTATCACCAGAACATTCCCTCAATGACCTTTTGGAGCCAAAAGAGCTTTATTTGTATTTATTTATTTGTATAAATTTATGAGGTACAAATGTAATTTTGTTACATGCATAAATCACACCGTGGGAAAGCCAAGGCTTTGAGGGTCTCCATCACTCAGATGAAATACACTGTACCAAAGCTGTTGTCTCCTTCTCTCTACTGAGTTTCAGCAGAAAGGCTATTAGTGGTCTTGACTCCCACAGCCAAGCCCTTGTGTGGCTGCTCCCCCTGGAAGATGTGGTTTCACAGCCTGGCCAGCAAGGCAGAGAGGTGGTGGTCCCTTTCCTCTTCATCTCCATTGGTCTCTGATGGTTTCAGTGGGCAAACCCTTCTTGGTAACAAATGACCTAGAATAAACTGTGAAGAGGAAGCTACGGAGTATTTCCTTCACCCTGATGTACCCCAGCACGACCACTATACGTCCCCGACACCACAAATCCAACAGCAACCAACATCAAATGGACCAGTGCCCCCACATGAAAAAGGCCCCATGTTAAACTCATACCACAGACAGGCCTACCCAACCTATAATCCCCCAAATAGACCTTCTTGGGGGTTCATCAAAAATAACAACTTTTTTTTTAATGGTTTGAGTTTGAGAAAACCCCAAGCAAATTTTACCAAACTGTTTGTGTTATTTGGTTCATGCCCAATTTAAGGGAAATTTAATCCACGTGTTCCTGATTTGCTTACCAGTAGATCCTAACATACTGCTGTTTAGGAAGCATTTCATATCTCTGAAGCTTTGCCCAGAGCACATGCTTTTCAAACAACATAGAATGGCAGTTCGTACGTTTTAGAAGGGGGTGATAAAAGTAGGGGATCATCCTTTTATAAAAATGCAAGAGGTTCCTATGCCATCTCATCCTGCAGCCAGGCCTATGCTCTACAGGCCAGTGTTTGGAAAGCCACACCTGTCTTAGAAAACCATGGGGAAAATAAAAGAAACATCCAGGTTTGAACATCCATCTGCTGACTAGGTGCGTTGCTTAAAATCAGAACACACCTGTCTACCCACTCTAAGCCCCTCTAGGGCTTTTGAGACTCACTCTCTCCACTTCTTAAGTACGGCCAGTAATACTTCACATTGCTGCTGAAGGATTAAAAGCAAGGGTAACTGTAAAGAGGTCTATGATACTCAGCCAGGATTGGGAACTCCCAACTCATATTAAACACCTATGATTTTTTTAGTGCTGGGCACATCATCTGGTCACCTTAAAGGGATCTGAGCCTCTTCCAGACTCCCCAGTCACACTTACGGAAGCCAGTTCTTTGCATGACTACTGAAAATGTCTGAACTTTTCAATTACATGTTTGTAAATTAATGTAATCTGGACTTTCTTGTTATAAAAGTAATATCTGTGCATTTTAGAAAAAAAATCACAAAATGCAAAAATTCTCTGGCAGAAAATGGAAACCTTCCACCATTCTACCATCCAAAGAAACTGCTAACATTTTTATATATTTATCATCAGTGAGATAAATGCAAATAATACCCTCCCCCCATTTTCCACACCCTTCTATGTGTAGAAATGAGGGCCCATGAAGTCAAATAGAGCTGTGTTTTGCCTTTATCGGCCAGTTCCCTTCTTAGAAACTTGTCTAATTTATCTTTGGGCAAGGGAGTCTGATGTGAGCTCACGAGAGGGCTCTCATCTCATGTGTTGTTATTCTGTCCCTTATTTGGAAAACATCTCTAGGGCAGTACCCACTTTGATCAATGCTGTCCATGTCAGTGCCCAACTGAGATCATGGGGACATCCTGGACAAAAGCTTGCCTTCTGATTTCCCTGAAGGAGCCAAAGTGATTCTGTGTCCTCAGGACTTCCACTGGTCATAGGCCACTGCACCATGCAAGGAAGTGGGAAAGGTTCCTCTCCTATTCAACATCCTCGTTTTCCCTCTGGGCCTGCTTCTGTGCCCTTTGGCCCTGATCACACGAGTGTTGGAGCACACCTCCTTCCATTTCTGCATGAACCCCGCCTCTCACCCCTTGTTACTGGGCAGGGTCATGCCACAGAGCTGGCCAGGAGGCTAAAGGTATCTTGTGGGCCTCCCCACATCCCTTCCTTCTTTCTTTCCCAGATATCTCCTTTGATGTTTTCTTCCCTCCATTGAGAGGAACTCATACAATTAAACACTTGCTTAATGAGTTTATGTAACATGAAAAGGCATGTCTATATCCCAGAGGTTCAGACTCAGCTGAGACATGGGCTATTTTTACAAAATTAGAATCCTATTTTATATGGGCTCTAGCATCATGCACAATTCAGCCTGTGATCCAAAATTCTTCTAAAATATGGCTTTTAAGTTTGCCACTTAGTATGTCTAGATCTAATTCTTCTATTCTGATTTATTTAAGCAATAATATATTTTGGACTTTTGGCTCCTTTTGGTGTTTATAAAACCAGTTGCAGTGAACATTTTTGTGCACCAGGCATTCAAAAGAGTTCCAGTGGATCCATCTGTTCCCTCCATGACTGGAAAGTCTTACCCTCTACCCAAGGGTTGATTTTCTCATTCATAACAGATTTTCTCCAACATCCCTTCCACTTCTCCAACTCTTAAACTGAAAAGCAGGTGTTTTTCAAGCTCTTGGATCAGTCTTATCTAAGAAGGAAAGGTATGTCTTCAAGGGATTGCCAAAGTCAAGTCCATATAACACAGACTGCAAACTGGAAGCCCCTGGGGTGACTCTGGCTCAAAGATTGGCTGTGTTGGGCCAATACTCCCTTTAAATATTGAATTTGAATCATTTAATCATACATTCTCCAGCTTGCCCCATCCCCACCATATCATACTCCCACATTTTACCATCAGCCTTTCTGTTACATGACTTGGCTATCTCCCAAGGCCATTGGGTTGGCTATCCCTGCTTTATAACCCCTTCAATTACCCTTGCCTTGCCTGTATAGACTTCCACTTAATTAATCAATTCAGAAAATTAGCCAAGTGCTTATTGAGCCCCCCTCCATGTTTAGTGCTGAGAATATGGCTGTGAACAGCAGGCCTGTGCTTTCCCAGAGTTTATAGTCCCATGGGAAAGACAGACAACTAACAGACAGACAGACACGTGTGAGAACATTGGGTAATGGTAAGAGCCATGACAGAAATAAAGCCAGATGGCGTGCCAGAGAGACATGGGGAGGATGAGGTTGGAGAGGAACTCTGAAGATGGTACCAGTAATCTGGGACCTGAATGAAAAAAAGAAACTGGCTTATGGGAACCTAGAGCAGTGATGCTCTAGCTCTGGTGAGCAACACACTTGCTAGAGGGTTAGGTAAAGCACAGACCTGGGGGTTTCCGATTTCAGTAGATCTGGGGCTGGACCTCCAAAATTACATTTCTAACTTGTTCCCAGGAGGTGCTGATGCTGCTGGCCCAGGGACCAGGGAAATTCAACCAGTATTTTGGGAAATACTGGACTAGAGGAAGAGGCTTTCAGTAAAGGGAACAATTGCTACACAAAGTCTGAGGTAGAAAAAATCTGTTGAATTGGAAACTGGATGGAAGTTCTGTGTGTTTGGAACACCATAAGCAGGGTAGGAGGAGTGAGCAACAAGGGCAGAAGAGGGATGGATCAAAGAGGCCACTGGAGCCAGGCAAGGGGTTAGGGTTTGAACTGGTTTAAATGGAATGAAAAGCCTTCAGGGAACTTTAAACTGTGATTGCATCATCTGTAACATGAGGATAGTAATGGTACCAACCTCATGGGGTTGTGGTGAGGATTAAAAGAATCAATGCATGTAAGGTGTATGCAATAACGCAATGCCAGGTATTATCACTGTCACCCCTGCCACTATCACTACCACCATCATCACTACCATGACTGCCATGACCACCACCACCATGATCATTACCATCACCACCATCATCACTACCATGACCATAATAAACACCACCATCACCACCATCATCACTACCATCACCACTCCCCCACCATCATCACTACCATGACTGCCATGACCACCACCACCATGATCATTACCATCACCACTCCCCCACCATCATCACTACCATCACCACCATCATCACCAACATCACTACCATCATCACTACCATCACCACTCCCCTACCATCATCACTACCAT